>NC_049984.1:2460388-2485136 GCF_000003815.2 Branchiostoma floridae
AGACACTGTCAAAGTCGCCCACAAGGAACCTACCATTCTTTGGGTAGACTGCAAATCCTAGGTACAATATTCCACCCTTCTTGAAAGCAGGGATTTATTCTAAGCAACTGTCTGCCATGCCAGTAATGTATGTAATATGTGCAATGGGCAAAGTTCTTAAGGTTTCAAGTAGAATTTTGAAAACCCAAAGTACAGTACAGTCTACATACAGTGTGATAGTCCATCCCTGGCTGACATCTGTACAGTACAGTGGTTTGAACACTGCTGTTTGTTATAAGCAGCTGCGAGAGGCTGGCTGAAGTGCAAGTCAGATATCGGCTGTAAAGCGCACTCAGGACTCAACTGGTATGTTTTAAGCAGGGGATTTTCTTTTGCTAGTATTGTAACTAGGATATGCTAACGTGAAGTATTTCTTTAGTGTGTCTAACTCTAACATTGTAACATACATTTGTATAACAAGACCTACATTTTGAAGAGAACATAGTGTTTTAGTAAGTATTAAATTATCTGCATTGACACACAGATCGTAGACACGGAATGGGCTTGGTAAGAACTTTAATGTTTAAAGGATTAAGTATGAAAATGAACAGTTACTGCATTTCAAAATTCAGTCTTAGATTCTGCACTTAGAATTTGGCATCTACTTATCAAACTACTTGGTATATCATGTTATTACAGCACTCAAAAAATTGGAGTAAACTGTGCCCGATTAGTAAGAAGACAATTCCTTGAGTGATTGTTTCCCAAGATGTCTGCTGTAATAGGTTGTGTGTCAGACCCCAGCTTGGGTCAATGTCTTAGTGGGAGTCTTGTGGATTTCTTTTCTTTAAGGTTGTCTGAATGATTTAAGGGCCTGGTTGTCTGACTGGCCAGGTGTCTTGGGGTGCGGGCACATCTTGGGAAATGTCTTCAAGTTGCTGGCAGACCTTCAGGTCAAATCCTCACCACAGCTGGTAAGGCATTAGGGTTGTTCCACTATCAAACTTTACTGAGGGCAGTCTTATTTGATTTGATTTGATTTATTCGGCTGTATAGTCATAAAAAATACAGCCAGGACTACCCAACAAGCCAAAGGCTATTATCAAGGGCTAGCCCTGGTAACAATACAAAATACATTATACAATAGTATACAATATACAACAGTATTAACGATACAGATAACTTTGACAACAGGGGCGATCCGTGTTTACAGCTTGACTAGCAGTCGTACAATCTAGAATGTCAGTCTATGATATAGATAATATTACTCGGTTAGTCTGATTTCCAACATCTTAGAAAAGCAGTTGATTTGTGCATTATTTTGCATGTGTCAGGCATAAAAGGGTGAGGGGATAAAATCATCCTGTCTCTTCTGGATCTTCACCATGGGAAAAAAAGTTTCACTTCTTTGATTATTTCTACAATGATGATGACTTATTTATAATTAAGGTAAGGCTTGACTCAAAACATTAACACACTGCTTGAGGTCTTTTTTAGATATCCTTGGAAGCTATCATTTGATAATATATCTTTTTAGATTAATGTCGAGGAATCAGGCAAGAATTTTTTGCTGTCATAATCATCAATCATCAATCACTACTTCTTTAGTTTTGCCCATTTTGTATACTCTCTAACTTTGATCAGAATATGATATGAGGCATGATATCCGTGAAACAAGTAGAAGTATTTGTTTGGCCTAGCATCAGGAGCTTAAGGAGTACCGGTAAGGACGTCTTAAGGGACTTTCTTTAGAGAGAAAGCCGAAGATTCTTAAGGTAAGGTAAGAGGTCAAGGTTGCACAAAGAAGGGCATGTTTTTGATGATCGAAAAGTCAGGGCGCACCCAAATATAAGTGCATGAAACATAACTTCCTGATCAGATTCATATGACTTCAAAAACCATAAATGCAACCATGTGTATGAAAAAATGCCTTGTTAATAGCCTAAATTGGCCCAACTTGAGGCTGACAGTCAAAACTCACCAAGGGATATCCTGGATAGTAGGGGGCCTTGTCTCAGCCAGCCTGAGGGATTCCCCAAATCATAGGGGGCCTTGTCTCAGCCAACTTAAACCAACACCTGCAGACAGCATTGGGGAACATTACATACATGATATGTCCACAATTTTAAAACGATTTAGTGGCAATTACAGTAAATGTGACTTTGTTTGGCACCTTCAACTTCTGAAACACACGCATGGGAATACATTTGGCTCACACACAGCGACTTTTCAACTTGTGACAACTAAAGTCATCACGGTGAACAAGCTTTACTATGGATTGCTGCCAATCTGTCTGAGAATTAGGGCCTTCTCGGGAAGCAAGCCAGAATCCGTGCATGTGGACATCACCCAGAAAATCGGGCTTGTGCTGAGGTTAAACCCTGAACTAACAGTACAGTTGTAAGGGCTGTGCCATGTCTTAGGGCTTTTACCCAGAATGAGTGTGAATGCCCTACATCCAAACCCCCAGGGGCAGCCATTGAAATGTTTAACGTTTCTGAATTTGTGTCTGTGCACTTTTTTAATGATGCTAAGTGCACGTGGTCCATTTCCTCTTGCATTACAAAAAGAGCCCAACACACAACATTGGGATTTGTATGAAAGTCCATCTGAGAGGGTTATTGGCATATTAAAGCTACGGCCGTGTGGCATGTTGGAATTACACCCGATCCCTCGATCTCGGAAGTTAAGCAACACAACTGTCTGGTCAGTTCTTGGATGGGCGACCAACCAAGGATGACCGGATTGCTGAAGTCGGACCAAGAATGGACCAAGAAAGTTTTTACACTTTTGAGTCTCTTCCCTCTTTTTAAAACATCCAAGTGTAATACGACAAATTCGAAAAGTTATGTGACAAACTAGCTGACTGATCTGTCTGCTAGAAGCCTGACCTATATAGACATATACTGGGCAACAGTGAAATTGAACCAGACCTTGGGCCCTCAGATATCCTCTTAGCTCTGTACAATTAAGGTCAGTGACAGAGAAACATGTTGTCTGGTGTCTACAGTAAGCTGCAGACCATGTCAGGACACAGTCCATTGACTCCATTTGCCAGAACTTTCCACTCATGCCTCCAAACTGCCTGTTTGTCTATCCAATGTCAATCTCAGCGTGTGTGTTTAGTGTCTGTCTCCAAGTCATGTGTCTAGTCCAGTCGTTAGCGACCCTGCCACTGGATCAAGAGCGAGGTTGTGTCACTAGCCTCTACCAGGCTCTGCAGATTGCTGGAAAAATAGTAAAAATTGGCCAAATAACACAGAAAACATGCCAGAGGAGTACAGTTTGAGACCTAAGGCCGACCAACACTCCTAGGCCAATTAACTCCTACTAGGCTTTTATTCCTAACTTGGCCAAAGTCCCCTTATTCAGTTTGGAACAGGTGGGAGTCTGGTAGAGGCTATTATGTCACACAGGACAGCTAAAAATGCCATCACGATAGTCGTACTTAAATACCAAATCAGATTTGAGGTGACAGCCAGGTTCTTGTACTGATACTGCCTTTTCCAGTGTCAGTGACAAAGCAGCTGTCTGGTACCCTGTCTCTGGAGGAGCCTGATGCGGTGCCAAGTTGCCAACTAAACCTTGACCATGAGATGAGACTGCCAGAGAGCAGGAATCTACCAGATACTGTAAATGCAGAAACTTTCGTGGTGGTTTAATGTTTGCGGTTTTTGTGTTAACTTAAAACTTAAAACCACTGTGAAAAGTCATTTTTCCGGCTACCACAAAATCCCCAAGAACTTTTACAGTATGTAATCTCCAAGCAGATGTTGGGTAAAGATTATGATGATAGAAGTCTGTTACCCTTCAAATAGTGTACTAGGTAGAAATAAATCTATTACAATAGATACAATTCTGTATTACGTGACCACTGTATTACTTTGTTTGCAAGTTTATCAATGTTTTCTGGCGAATAGCCGTTTTCCTAACCTATACAAAGTTAACACAATCCACTTAGAAATGGGAGCGGCCCTTCCAACATCTGATTCGAGGTGTCACCCAGGTTCTTGTCCTGATACTGCCTTTTCCAGTGTCAGTGATAAAACATCTGTCTGGTCCCCAGTTTCTAGAGGAGCCTGATGTGGTGCCAAGTGGATCCATCATAGTTAAGGCACCAAGGACAGGTCCTGCTGTAGTTATCACATGTGTGCTCCAGGCAGCCGCGTTACCATGGGAAAATGGTTAGTTTGTCAGTCTAAGGCCCGTTTTTTAAGGCAAAAAAATGACTTTGACATGCCTCAGTGTGACACCTCCGGAGGGTTGTTTCCATTTCAAAAACGTTTTCATTGCCATACTTCTTTATAGAGGGAATGAGGGCGCTGTGGCCCCAAAAACTCTAAACATTCAGGTATGAGATCTTTGTGTTCATGCTGTGGGTATCAAATCAAAGTCATCAAATGTTTCCTAATGAAATTCAGGTGACACCATGGCAAGCATAAAAATTTATTGGCTGCAGTTTGACTTTTGCCCACTAGGGGGTGACTGTAATATATCAAGGCAAATTATCATGTCCTGTTCATATATCTGCCTACGTAGGCCAATTCATTTACAACTACTTACAAAAAGGAGACAATGCTATATTGACATAATGCTCTAAAGTATGAGCTTTTATGGTATTAACTAAGATTGTTTATACTGTTACGTTAGATTAGATTAGTTGTTAGATATTTGCAATAGTATATAGTTCAACTTCCATGTATATTCAGATTGCCATACATTGTACCTGCTACAATTGTCGCGCAATAAAGTTCTATTATCTGTAAACTGTGCATAGCAAGGAAGTCCCAAAAATCATGATACAACAGTGTATTTCATCCATTAAAGAAGTGAATTTTTTTCAAAGTTAATTGAGACCTTTCACGTCTTTCCCTGTGTCTCAGTCATTCCAAAGTAAAGACATATAGTATATACACAATGAATCTGCAAAGGCTCAATGGCGTGAGGTACGAGGTCTCCAACCAAAGTTGCATGGGTAAGGGGGTGAAGTCTGCCATCTCTGATTTCCTTGTTACCTCTGTTCCAGTCTTGCTGGTTTTGAGTTCCTGCCACCTATGAAAGACTTCACTCTTACTGTGGCATTGCTGTACTCTGCATAATGCTCCTTTTGTGTGTGAGACTGAAAAGTCTCAAAGTTGCATGAGTAAGGGGGTGAAGTCTGCCATCTCTGATTGCCTTGTCAGTCATGTTCCAGTCTTGCTGGTTTGGAGGACCTGCAAGCTGATGGAACCACCTTTATGATAGGCATACCTTAAAGTTTATAATACTAGGTAACTGCCATTCAGTTCCTTGCTATGGATAGAGAACATGTTGGTAGGGATCCAAGTTCAGGCATTCAAGTCTATTAAGAAACATTCCAAACCTTCTAACTAAAGGTCAAGAACACCATGACATGATGATGAATGAAGTTGATTTCCTTTCTGAGGAAGAGAAATAAAAGAGCTTTGTAGTAAACAGAGAAATGCAATCCCTCCAACCTTGGTCTGGTCGTCAACGTAACATGCTACAGCTTTGCATACTATCAGGATGTCTTCAGGGTGTGGACTATAGGATTGTTTTCTTTCTTGAGATAACGTTTCACATCTGACCATGGCCTCTGCTTAAAGCTAAGGGCATGCACAACCTACCGTACGTGGGCAATTTTTTGGGATCCGTAAGTGGTAAGTACCGCCTCCGTACGAACTCGTAGGGAATCCGACGGATTTTGGAGCACGCAGACACGCCATAGAACGTTACGTGCAGGCAAAACTTTGTGTGGACCTTGCGCAACCATGTGAGTGGCGTGCGTTGACGTACTCTCTTCCTGCTCTTGCCAGTCGTTCCCCACATTCAGAAATACATGTACGTGGCGGACGTGGCCTCCCAAAAAAACGTACAAACAAATTGCACGTACGGTGGGTTGTGCCCTTAGCTTAAGGTGAGGTCACCACTTTTTAATCTGTTTTTCAGTGGCTTGTTCATTGATTGCCCTAATATAGTATCCATGAAATGTCTTGCCTTACAGCTTTACGCTGTAAAAAGTTTTAGGCTTAAACTTCATTGACCGTTTCCTTCCTGTAGTTCATGTTTCTGTCCTGACCTTGTCTGGTCATGGCCTGGGGTTAAGGTCAGGTGGCCTCTTTCTTTCTTAATCTGTTCTGCAGTCATTCATTATTTAATTGATTAATTTACTCATCAAAATGTCTAGACCTGAGGTTAAGGTCAGGTGGCCTCTTTCTTTCTTAATCTGTTCTGCAGTCATTCATTATTTAATTGATTAATTTACTCATCAAAATGTCTAAACCTGAGGTTAGGGTCACTTCCTTTCTTAATCTGTTCTGCAGTCACTCATTTTTTAATTGATCAATTTACTCATCAAAATGTCTAGACCTGAGGTTAAGGTTAGGTTGTCACTTTCTTTCTTAATTTGTTCTGTCATGTACTGTAAATGCATTAAAGTTCGCGGGGATTTAATTTCGCGGTTGCGGGAAAATGGACTTTTCGCGGTGGATTTAATTTCGCGGTAGCGCCATGCACTGTAATCTTTTACTGTTATGGAAAAATGTTCGCGGTGGTTTTAAATTCGCGAAAACCGCGAACATTAATTCACCGCGAAAGTTTCTGCATTTACAGTATTCTTTGATCAATTGATTTATTCACTTAATAAATGCCTCTGCTTGATATGGCACAGCTTTTCATCAAATGGCTCCAGGGTCAAGTCTATGGGAATGTTTCCTTTCCACAGCTCAAGTTTCTACCCTAGTCTTGGGTTAAGGTGAGGTCACAATATCCTTAATCTGTTTTGAAGTGGTTCATTTTTTGATTGACTTCTTAATTTAATGTCTACAGCTTTGAATTGGATGTCTGGAGGCTTAAAATAAGTGAGTGTGTTTTCTTTCTTGTGTTCAAGTTTCTTACTTGACTATGGCCTCAGGTAAGGGCGGGGTCAACATTGTCTTAATCTGTTGTGGCTGTCCATCAATCTGCTGTCCAGTCACAGTGGCCGATTCTTTGATTGACTTCTTCATTAAATGTCCTGAGGATGTGGCTTGGAACCAAGCTCTGAAAGGGCAAGATGATAACAATGTGCCCTTTTCTTGTTGCCCTGACCATGACCTCGCAATAGTTTAAGGTGGAGTCACCATGCTATCTGTTCATCTGTTTTTGTTGGTTAATTTCCTGACGTCTGAGTTACTGGATAGTTACAGATGAAGGGAAGAGTTGAAATGACTGCTGTCTTCATCATTATGTCTGTCTGGGTCTTTTTTTAGTTCCAAAGTGCTATGGCTGATTTGCTGAACTTTGCTTGTTAGTTTGTCAGGAATAGTAAAGGGGTAAAATATAGGACAAGTGGTCAGTTATTTCATCTAGATTACATGCATTTATTAATCCATCCATCCATCCATCCATTCACTCATTCATACCATCATAAATCATGAGAAATTAAAATGAAAAGCACAATGAAACTATTTCTGCTTATATCACATACAACTGTCTGTTTTATTCTTTTCTACCTTTGTTCACACATATGCATCAGAAATACAAGCCACCTGTTGCATGTTAAAATGGTTTGGACATGCAACAATAAGATTGTGTTGCTACATTGTGTCAAATGTGAGCTAGTTGATGTGAGGGAATGTATCCTTCAGAATACCTTCAGTCTGAACCGTGACAGAACTGCTACACTGTTGCAAACTAATTGTTACAATGTTGTCTCCGCTGACACTGGAAACTTGTTGCCCTCAATGTCATGTTAACTTTATACAACACATTGACAAGATTTGATGCATCCAAAACAGAAGATTCTATTCATATGAAATTTAGGAAAAAATGTTCTTTAAAAAGTTATGGGAAGATTTTTTTTCACAGTCTCCTTTCTTCAATTCAGTTATAACAGGTGTGTCTTTTCTGGCCTGAATGTGACTGTTTGGAGTTTTAATTAGGGACACAGTAAGGCCATGTGTTGCTCAGAGGTGAGATCCAATATCGCTAACATCATACCAAGGTTAAACCACAACCACAGTTGGAGACATTTCAAAACAAGGGTCAGGAATTTCAAGAGGTTCGATAGCCTACTTGTTGGACTATGGTCATTGATAAAAAACACTTGATAGCCATCGTACTTAATCAAACGGTCAAACTTTGTCTTTCATCACTTTGTGTATCTGATACTACTTGGGTGTCTAACCTTCATTGGCACATTTGACAACCCATTTCTATACAGTTTGTATATGAAATTATTCTCATTAAGACATATTTGAGTGATAATCACAAATTAAGACAAGCGCCTCTCATGAACCACATGTCCAGAATTCATGCCTCTGACTGTTAACATTTCTGAAGTCTAAGAGTTTGTTGAGACTAACGTGTTCACTGACTTAAAAATGTACATGTACATTCAAGAAGAGTTGAATTCTGTCCAAGACTGGACTTACTTAAAGATGTCCAAGACCAGTTGAAGACCATCCAAGAATGGTTAAAGATTTACAGGATCAGTTGAAGTTTGTCCAAGATGATGTCTGGAAGATTTCCCAGTTGTTTGCTCTTAACTCTTCCTGTCAGTTACTTCGTTTGGCACCTCCTAATGAATTGCTGTGGTGTTGGAGTGACGTAACTTGGTGTTTGGCTTGGAACCAAGAGGTCTCAGGTTCACATTGTATTCTTGGGAAAGGCACACATATATATGACCTTCCTCACTCCACCCAGATGTAAACATGGGTACCTGATTTTGGTTGGGGAGGTAAAAGGCAGTGGAAGGAGAGGGATGGGCTCCACCTTCCAATACCCTGCCCTAGACACAGTGGATAACAACCCACTGGCCCTATATATGGCCGCAACATGGGGATGTCACAAAGTGAGGATGTTGGAAGATAGTGGCGTCGGTGGGGACGTCGGAACATGGGGGTGTCAGAACATTGGTGGGTCTGAACATTGGGGTTTTGGAACATACGGGTGTAAACCCCCCAAAAGTTCAATATCGGAAGAGACAGGCCTGCTTCAGCATTGACATCTACCATGAAATCACCTTCAAGTTAGTGTGGCCTAACTCAGTCCAGGCTGCCTCATGTGGTGAGGAAAGGGCAAAGAAGAGTCAGAACCAGTCAAGGACAGAGCGTGGGGCACCAGGGCTGGCCCTGCCCACTCACTCATCCTGCTAATCTGTGTCTGGTGCTCTGGTTAACCAAACACACATGACCTGGACGTGACCTTGGGACTGCGCCACCTCCTGGGGGGGGGGGGGGTATAGGAGATGCCTGGAGGAGACTCCTTGGCCTCCTGGTCCTTAAGTGTCCCACCTAAGTCAGTCTTCAGTATTGATGACTTCCAAGTAAGACCTGGTCTTGAAGGTGGTTTGATACTGGATATAGTGGTCTCAAATTGATTTGATTTGGCCAGTTCAGTCAGGGCCAGATTAAACTAGCTGAGCTGATTTAAGGCCCTGAAACCAGTTTGCAAATGTCTGAAAGTGTCCACCCAGTGTCAGTCTTAAAGAAGTACTGAAATGAGATTTCCTCTATCTTTCACATTAATATTTGATCTTTTCTGAAGACATCGAATCAGATGTAATTTTCATATGAATTGTCCGAGGAGAAGTTTTAAGCACTGCTGTACAGATGCCACAGGTCTGGAGGAGTGTAAGAGATTTATGTTGATAGCTTTTCAATACATGTGTATTCTTTGGTTGGTTGATTTCTTAACAGGTAAGATGGTAGATATTTGAAGGAAACCACCCCAACTGAAGTCAGGTAGACATTCACACCTGGGCCGTGTGAGGAAATTTGTGCCTTTCCCAAGGACACTACGTCTAGCCAGACAACTACGAAAAAGTATGGATTGAATACCTGTTGTTATTGTTTCTATAGAGGGTCTGCATGGGGGGTCTTGACATTATGCTTTACCCTAAATTTGGGATGGCTGACTATGCTTTACATTAAATTCACAAAGGCTACCAATGCTTTACGCTTCATCCCCACTACGAATTACGTAAAATAAGATAGCTTCCCTACGAATTACGGGAAATTAAAAGGGCCTGCCTTATATTATTACGATTATTACGCCTTACGGAGAAAAGAGCATACAGAATCTCTCAATAGACAAGCCTATCTGATCCTGGGAGGAGCTGGATGTTGAACCATGCGTGACTTTCTCACTCCTCCACACATCACATAAAAAACTTACTTCAAAGAACCCCTGACTGGACTGTTGCCATGGAAACCAGGATTCCGGAGAGTTGAAGAGGACTGACACAAAGGTCCTGCAGGTTTACCACTGCCGACCCACAGATGGGACACATTCCAAGGTCAAGTGCGGTAGAAGTTTAGCTCCTCCATGTTGAGTCCCTGTGGCTTTATAGTCACAAGGTCAAAGAAACTTTGATTCTATATAGCCTCCTTATTCAAGGCTACTCAAGACCACAGAGAGCATAAGGAAAGGGCCATTTTCATTACTAGTATGTGATAAATTCCAATATCAAGTGCATTTCAAGTATAGGGACTGCTTGTATATTATATAGTTTATGTAGCTTTACAGTCACAAGGTCACACACACACACACACACTCACTCTCCGGTCATGGAAACTTTAATTTTATATAGCCTGCTCCTTAGACATTTTTATAGGCCATTCAAGGCCACTGAAAGCAATTAAAGGAAAGGACAATTTTTAGTTACTAATAATGTGATAAATTCCAATGTCAAGTGGAGGACCTGCCTGTGTAGGGCTCCTGTAGTTTTACAGTCACAAGGTCACAGAAACTTTAATTTTATATTCGTCATTCAAGGCCACTGAGAGCAATAAGGAATGGACCACAGCATGTCAAGTGTAGGGACTGCTTGTAGAGTTTATATGACTTTACAGTCACAAGGTCACTGAAACCTTGTAATGTATTTAGTTATACAGTAGAAGCCAGTTAATTGCTCAACTGAAAATCGCACACTTCTGTTAATTGCACAAAATCCCAAATCCTGTGGTGGTGCGGTCCAGCTTAATAACTTCGCTTTGTTGCACCATTCGGATAATTGAACGAAATTCCCTGGCAAATGGTGTGTGCAATTAAGCGGCTTCTACTGTATATCCTGTTCCTTATAGGCCACAGAAAGCAATAAGGAAAGGGCTATATACAGTTACTAGTATGTGATAAATTCCAATGTCAAGTGCAGGCTCTGCTTGTTGCTTTAACAAGGTCACAGAAGCATTAAGAATCAATCATCTGTTCCTTAGGTCAATGCCAACCCTATAAAACCATCTTAATGAATGGATCTTTTTCAGTGAATAAATTCCAGTGTCAAGTGCCAAGTTTAAGGTCATGTCTGAGATGGTGTCTACCTCTGGAAAAAGATGGAGAAAAAAGTTCAAAAGTATCACACCCACACAGGGATGTGTGAAGGTCACCAGAAATATGACCTTTGAGAGAGATGCAGGTGGGAAATCTGATACAGGTGTGTGGGGGGGGGGGCGGGTAAAGGTCACAGCCTGACCTTCAAACACCGGAAAGTAGTTGTGGTAAAGCAAATGTTAAAAGAAAGTCAAAGTCTAGACCTTATGGAAATGCAGACCCCACATATTGAAGAATAAGTGCCAAGGTTGTAGCCAGCGTGAAATCATTTTCAGTCCCCTTGATTTTTAATGGGAATCCTACCGAGCACAGAAGGCATGGCGTGACGTTGCGCGTCATTTCTAGGGGGTCTGGGTCCCAGAAAATTTTTAAATCAAGACTCTCTGAAACACTATTTCCAGCATTTGAGGTGCAAATTTTGCTTGTAGACTAAGATGTTCAATGGCATCTGTTTTGGTGAAGAAGAACACATGGGTTTCAGTTTTTTTATATCTTTACATATCAAATTTTGGGGACGGAATGGGAAAACTTTTTTCAGTCCCCAGCTGCAAGATTCCTTCAAAGGACTGAAGGACAGGTGCTCACCGGGCTACAACCCTGATAAGTGCACTATCAGATGAGGATAACTTCACTTCCTCCAGATGTTGGCCAGCTTCAGCCTTGAGGTTTATTGTATTGATACCACCTCAGGGCTCGAAATACCACCTGCATATGCAGGTTAGTGCAGGTAAAATTGGAGCTGTGTGGGTATTTCTGGTGTCTACCTGCACCTAACCTGCACTGGTCCATGTACTGGGTTTTATACATAAATGTCCTATGATGTAGGTGTATGTGGATTGTTATCAGCTGTATTGACTGTTACCGCTTATAGAGTATAAATAAAAATAAAAAAATAGCAATAGTTTTTGAAGTTTTAGTATGATCCATACTTCCTAAATTCAGAGTGGTGCAGGTAATTTTCAATGTTACCTGTACCAGTGCAGGTAAGCTGAAAAAAGTATTTCAGGCCCTGCACCTGTATTTAAGGCAAAGGAAGTTCTGTGTCAGGCAGAGGTAGGCAGCTGATAGAGTTCATTCATAGTGTCAAACAAAGCCTTTTTGTCCAATTACAAACCAACAATAGACTAATGATACAACAACAGACAAGGGTCTCTTGCAGCCATGTATTTTTTATGGTTCTCCTGTCGATTCGACAGATGAGCAGGCAGACAGGCATTTACCTGATTTTCCTGACCTGCACATGACTTTTTATGGTGAAGGAAGGGTGTGCAATTCCTTCTCCACCCTCTCGTCTACAAGTCTCACAGGGACAGAACTGTATGACACGTGTGAGACGGCTTCAGCAGATGCAGCTTTGTTATTCGGAGTATCCATGTATAATCAAATATTGTCATGCATAATCTGTGGATATTATCTTAGATGTCATTCATCAAATGTCTGTTATACTTGTCTTCCTGGATTAAAGAAGCACTTCCTAGCCAACGTGGGTGTCACACAGACACACATGATGTCATTGTATAAGTTCAAGTTTATCCCAATGTGGGTCGCCACCCACACTTCCCCTGCTTTGTCACTTTCCCAGCTGTATCTCTGACTTTTTATCTGCACTTGTCAATGTAATCCAGAAGGGTACTAAGCTTGCAGTCAGGGCTATAGCCAGCGTCCGTTTTTCCGTCAATTGACGGAAATTTGCTGCGTGTGACGGAAAAATTTTAAAACTACTCCGTCAACTTTGACGGGCAAAAATCTGATAAAAGCTCCTTGGTGGAAGCTACAGGCTGCTTGGTGACGCCGTCCACGGCCGTAAAAGCCACACACTGTTTGTTTTGCTATTGTTATGATTGTTGATAATGTGTGTCGGTGCCCTTTCGCATACGATAATCTCATTAAAACCCGTTTTTCAAGGTCTCAGTTCAGTCTCTCTAACTCCTGGAATAGTGTTTTCGCGACAATGGGAATTGGCCGACGGAAAAAAATGTTGAGCTGGCTAGAGCCCTGCTTGCAGTACTACGTGTAGCTCAACATTTAAGCTTCAAGTTGATGGTTTTTGAATTTAAGAACAATGATAAATTATTTACACATGTACAAGTTTGTGCGGCAAAGCTTTTCATAAGTACAATGTAGAAACATGGAGACACACATATGCATGTGACAAAGGGTAATTTTGAAATTAGTAACTGTAATGCTGAACTGGGAAAACTGCAATAAAACACGTACAGTTCTAGAGGCTATGGGAAATTCTGCGTCTTTGGTGTAATTTTAGAGAGAATTCTGTTCGATTTTTCACATTGTATCCTGCCTTGTTCTTAATAATTACTTCTTAAAAATCAAATGTCTCAGAACCAGTGAAATAATTTCATGTGGCCAGACAGGGATTTTCCACGCAGGGAATGTCATGTGAAATAGTTAGAGGTAACAATCCCCCCTCCAGGTTTTCAATGACAGATGCACATCCTCATCTTCTTCTCTGCTGTACCTACAGACATGCAGGCATCATGAAGGCTCACGTATAGAGCAGGATTTTTTCTGGGGAAGGCCATGTAAAATTGTTAGAATTGTCCCTTCCTAGTCATTAACCTCAGTCAGCAAGAGATTGTGTAAACACAGGCTAGCCCCTTCTAGGCTTTCAGGGACAAGTGCTCATTATCATCTTCTTCTCTGCTGTACCTCCAGACATGCAGGCATCATGAAGGCTCATGTAGAGAGCAGGATGAGAGGGCTGGCGTCCAAAGAGGCTCCATAGCCAGGCTAGAGCTACTCAGGGCTGGCGTCCAAAGAGGCTCCATAGCCAGGCTAGAGCTACTCAGGGCTGGCGTCCAAAGAGGCTCCAAAGCCAGGCTAGAGCTACTCAGGGCTGGCGTCCAAAGAGGCTCCAAAGCCAGGCTAGCTACACAGGGTAGCTGGTGTCCATAGAGGGCTGGGTAGACAGGCTAGCGACCAACTGTGGAAGAGAGAAGGGGTCCACCCAAGCCATGGCATCCAGAAGTGTCCTGATCATCTTTGTGCTGGGAGTCACTCTGGCAAAGGTTGGTAAACAGTATTGTTCACGTTGAGTTATTAACACACCTAACAAGATTAACACATTTGTTATACACTTGTCTGTACATGTAGAAAACCTTACAAAAGTTTCTGAGTGTATTTTCCTTGTGTCAATTAAGGTTGTCTATGTTTTAGGAAAAACGGAAAAAAAGATCTTAAAGCAATGATCGGGAAATATACAAACTAAAGGTAAAAAGTCTGTAGGATGTGTACTGCTTTAGTTGACATAGTATTACCCAAATGTAGCAATTCTTTTGGTAGAAATACAACTGTTACAATGTAATGGACTATCTCTTGCAAATCGTGGCCAAAGAACATATAAAAAGTTTACATAGCTTTGAAAAAAGTTTAGGGAAAATTTTATCTCTGAAAATGTGCAGGTTTAGGGTTGAGAGCAAGCCAGACAGGTAACCCTGACTTCTAAAAACATTCTGTGTGTAGGATATTATTTTTCAACAGATGGAGAGGGAACTTATTGTGCATTTGTTTGCAAATGTCATTGTTTTTTTTTTAGAAGTTTTGTTAGCTCTGAGTCATGTCTGGATTGCGAGGAAGTCTGTGCTTTGGGAGGGTTTTGATTTGATTATGATTTGTTTGGGTTCCTTTGTCAAGTCTTAATGTGATATCGTTTAAGTCTGACATTGTGTAACTATGTTAAGGGATCACTTTGTGACAACCTGAGAGGCTACAGTTTGTTTCCAAAGATGAATAAACATTAGATGTTGATGTTTGGTAGTATACACACAAAATGGTACAGTAGAAGCGGCTTAATTGCACGGCCTATTTGCCAGTGGATTTCGTGCAATTATCCGACTGGTGCAATAATGCGAAGTTATCTAGCTAGACCTCACTGTTTTGGGATTTGGGGTTTCCGTGCAGTTAACAGAAGTGTGCGTTAATCCGGTGTGCAATTAAGTGGCTTCTACTGTATTACAAATATGGATGTATTTTGAAAGTAACGTTGAAATGGTTTGATACAAATTGAATAAATGGTTATCATGTACAAAATATATATCTTTGTGCTCTGGGGTGTTTATTGTATCAACAACGAAGAATGACTCAGATCAAGAAGCAAGTGATTACACTAGAAATGCCTGTCAGTTCATTACCTTTCTTAAGTACATACTTAGACCCCAGTTAACATTTCAACAAAAGGTAAAATACATTTTCTGGCCACCTAAGAAGAGTTTGGACATTGTCCAGATAATGTTGGTGATTGCTGTGATCTCTGTAGTCTAAACAAACTACAGCAATGGCTTGCTAAATAAAGACCATCTGTACAACTACTAGTGTGTGAGTGTGAGTGTCCAACATGACAGGTGTAATTACAGGTGTGTGCAGGTAGATTAACAGGTGTTTACAGGTGGATCAGCAGGTGTGAACATCCTGGTCTGAAGTGTTTTATTCACCTGTGGGGAACAGGTGTGTCATGTTGGCCAGGTAAACAGGAAAGGTGTTCAGAACAACAGCCTTAACATGTCAGGTAAACAGCAAGAGGGGTGAATGTGTTAATGCATGGTTAAAGTAATGAAGGTGTGATTGATTGATTGAATGAATGAATGAATGGATAAATGAAGCAGTTATTGAATTGAATGGATGCTGAATGAATGTAGTGATTAGTCAATGAATAAAGGAGTGATTGAATAAATGGATGAATGAAATGCTGGATGAATGAAAGAATGAACGAATTTGTTTATTGTTTCCCTGAATGAATGACTATTGGGAATTACAGAAATGCACACACAGAGATAGACCAACCAAGAGGTATAAGCTTGATGATAATTTTGACTAAAAATCTTTGTTTTTTATTAGAATAGTACACCTTGCCATGTGTCTGAAAACAAGTCCTATAGGTACATGTGTGAAATAAGTGGATAGCTAAGCACCTAAAAAGAACAATAGAACAAAATCCACCATTTGCTCCTGACCTTGCCTTTTATGGTATCACATTACAGACATATGGTAGCCAAATGTGGATTATCAACCTTGGGGGAAATCTTGTTAATCTGGGATTATAAACTCATATTTTGCTTTTTTTCCTCGCTTTGAAATCGATACAGGGGATTAACATCATGTGTTTCCCATTTATCTGCATTTGTCTAGTATCTAGGAGTCTGTAGCAAGTTCATTGCTAAGTCGTGTTGGTCTGAGAAGAACTTGAGCATGAACTTGAAAGGTTACACAATCATGTATTATTCAAAAGCTGACATTTTACAATTGGGGATTACTTAATTCCTTTAGTACGCAGTGATCTATTTTTACAGTGAGGAAAAACTGGTCTTTTTGCAACTTGGTTTTCAGTCTGTGATAGAAGGATAGTTACATACTGTTACAGAAATTGGTACACCACTGGTTTTGAGTTAAGTTGTCACTGCAAAAAGATAAACATAAACATAATCCACTATGCAAATTTAAAGAATAACAGTATTTTTGTAGTTGGGGGATGTCAAAAAGCAAAACACACAGGAAACGTGGAGGGGTATACATGTACTTGAAGTTATAATTATCTGTTTATTGTTTTTTAATTGATGGGACCTTAGATTGTTATAAGCTTAGAAATCAAAGAAGGAAATGTTTGATCACCACCTGCAAACTTTGAAATGATACAATCATTGATATTTTTCCATATTCAGAAGTTAGATAACTTTTCATTGAAATTGTTGAAATTGCACTGTGACAACTATACAAAACCAAGTGATTAATTTATTTGAGCCTCACTGTCATCATACCACACACCATGTTGTAGTGCAGACATCTGATGATGATTCAATTTGTCAGAATTAGTTTCAGGCAGAAGTTTACTCCTCCTGTGTCAGATCTGGTGATCCATTGGTAATGACTCTGGGTAATTGCATCAAGGTTGGGTCTGATCCAATATTTCTCTGATAACCCTTTTGTCACAGCTCGCTCTGGAACTGTGACATGTTTAGGTTCAGTTTTCAAGGTGGCTTGAACTAGTCGTATGGTGCTGAAAACATCAAAGTGTTATCTTAATCAATTATATAGTTTCGAACCAAATCCAAGGTCTGACATAACTTTATTGTAAAGTTAAATTATGACGCTTCTATCACCTGCCAAGAACAAGGGTAATTAAGGGTGCTGAAAACTTCAAAGTGAAATCCTTAATCAGTTTTAAAACTATGAATTTGTGGTACCCAAGACCAATTGTGGTGAAGGGTGATGCTTTTATTACCATTACCCAACAACACAAGAGAGAAATTATATTTTTAATTGTAGGTTTTAAAGTTCAAAGATTATTATTGCAAAATGTATGTCATTGACAAGACATCAAGTGCAGTATGCTAATTTGACCTTAGGTTACCCTTGACAATGGGCCCAAAGGATTTTCTGTCTTAAGTTTATTTGATTTCAATTCTGTTTCATGACATCAATCTTCACAATAATGTAAGGTCACCATGGTAACCAGTGATATCATCCATCGCTGTACCCTCCTGACCTCAGGTGACCCCAGACTGGGTGCAGAAGTAGTCTGTGTCTGATTGGATTATCTGCATGTTTTCCATACTAACTGGTTTTTCAGATTGACTTTACTAGTCCTAAAGGAATGGTTCCATTTTTCCTGATTTGTAATTTCTCTCTGGGGGAAATTTGCAGACAAATTAATCAGGAATTAGAAGTGTGTTTGGTTGTAACAGGATTAACGTTATATTTCCCTGTGGTCTTACTATCATCAGGTCAGAAGTAGAAGAGAAAGTTTGTTCCAGTGCTATAAAATTAAATAGTTAATAGTTACTGCAAGAGATGTGCCCTATTTGTCAGAGACTTTCATTCTTATATTATAATAACATTATATATTATATATATCTATGTCATAGCTGGGCCGTGATAACGTTCGATACAGGTGTTCCTGACCATGTGGTGAAAAGCAGGCTTCAAAGTTTTATCATCGGCTTCCATCAAATATTTAGAACATACTTTGCACACGCCAGTGAGGCTCAGTCGAAAGTTCGAATCCTGTGTGTAGGATTTGACCATCGTCAATACTGACAGAGGCCATATATATGTTTACTCCATGTATGTCTCGGAATCCTCAATGAAATACTGCAATGGTGTAAATATCAGTAAAGACCGTCCTGCAACAGATGGTGCATAGGGTGGCGGCCCTCTCCATTTCAATAGCCCTTGGGCCGCACAACTTGGTTCAATCATCTCAGCAGGGGGCTAGTCTACCAGTAGTAGTGTGTCTACCATACTCTTCCTTGAATGCTGAGTGCTAAGGAGAGAAGTATTTGGTATGATGATGCAGATGATGATATAGTATGACTCGGCTGGGATCGAACTCACGACGTCCATTACACCCATCCAGCCAGAGTTCGAACTGACCTGCCAGTAGGGACCTACCAAATGAAGGATGAGCACTCTAGCCATTACTTGGCCATACTGCACCCGCACATGAATTACAGGATGATTACCCCGGCTGCCTGCCCCGCCCCGCCCCCTTCGTCACGACACAAAGCCCGGCAAATTTCCCATCTTTATCTCCAATATATAAAGCCCTCCCTGCAACAGTGCATAGGGTGGCACCCATCTCCATTTTAATAGCCCTTGGTCCACACAACTTCATGCAATCACCTAGTACCAGCGAGTACTAGTCCTCTGGTAGTAGTGTGTCCACCATACTCTTCCACAAATGCTGGCAGTGCTGTCAGAGAAAGTAGTATGCACCATTTTTTAAGTGTTTGGTGTGACTTTACCGGGATTGAACTCACGATGAACGCTCTAGCAGCTTGGCTATATTGCACCCATGCATGAATTACAGGATAATTTCCCCTGGCGGCCTGCCCCGCCCACTTCGTAACGACACAAAGCCCGGCAAATTTCCCGCCTTGTCGCTCCCAGTGTTCCTGCTCACCTGCGCCCTAAGGTCGCGACCTTTCTAAACAATACCTGTCCAGTCGAATAACGTGCAGTCGTGTCAGCCTAACCATGTGTAAGGAGGACACCCAACGAGTAGTAATGTCACAGTATTTTCTTAACCCTTAAACTACCAAGCCCGGGTATATGTAGCACACATATACGTGCTCTGTGTGCCGTGCCCGGATATATCCGGGATAGCTTATTCCCCTGAAGTAGTAGCTTTGTGCGCATGTAGCACACGAATCCCGGAAGTTAGGGACTTTGGCCTTGTACGGGGGGTTCTTTCTTGGGGTCAGCGGCCAACCCTGGCACTGATAGCATTTTATAGGACTGAAACTCTGGCAGTTTAAGGGTTAAAGTACGCACCTCAATTAAAATATGCACCCCCAATTTTCGGCTAGTCTTTGACAAATCTGTGGAGTGAAACTTAAAATGGAAGAACTGAAATTAAGTAAGCACCCCTTGTCCACCAACCTTGAACACATTTTGGACCCAATATAGTCAAATTTACGTTTTGTTCTCTTTTCTTTCAGTAATCTAAGGAAAAAAATCAAGGACTTCTATGCAATTAGTCTAAACCACCTTGGTCTACTCGAGAGTTTCCCACTTTCATATCTAATTTGTGCGTACCCTCAAATTAAGTACGCACCCCGACTTTTGCAACAACTTGCAGCACCGTTCGAATATTGAAAAGTTTTCAAAAGTGCATACTTCGCTGGAAAAAATACAGTACATCATTGTGGCCTTGGCACTCCAATGTGTTCTGCTGCTGCAGTGGTCTGGACATTTACCCTTACCTGCCCTTAAAAAATGTGAAAGACTTACAAAAACAAGATCAGGCATTGTCACCAAACGGAGGTGCGACAAAAAAGTCGAGCATGTTAAAGAACCCATTTCACTTATTGAAAAGAATGTAAGGGCACTTCCTGGTGACTGGATCAAATATCTGTTCGCATATGCAGCTTATACTGTTCAGGACAAACCTGGTGTGTTACACCATGAGGCAGTTTAACAAACAGCAGCATGCTACAATCAAGACAGCCTCATTACTCACAGCACATATCTGCTCTGGGGCTAAAATACCAGAAAAAGGAAACCTATAATTTTCTGGACGTGTTTCCTGACTTCTAACGTTACACGGTAATTGTTTCATTATAGCAATTGTTCTGTGGCCTTTGTGTTATCTGTAGGTTTTGTCTTCCCCACTTACAGTGGGATCATTTATCTAATAGTTTCTCAGCTTGTCTACATCAATTATATCACCTGCCAGCAGGGTTGTAGCCAGTACACGTTCTTCCGTCCTTTGACGGAATTTTGCAGCTGGGGACAGAAAAAAATTTTGCCCATTCCGTCCTCTCTGACGGACAAAAATCCATATGCAAAGAAATAAAGAAACTGTCTAAGTTTTGTAATTTTTCACCAAAACAGATGCCATTGAATAGTCTACCAGCAAAATTTACACCTCAAAATAAAGAAAACAGCATTTCAAAGGGTCTAGATCTCAAAATGTCCAGTGGAGCATGCCCCCGGACGCCCCTAGGAACGCCAACCCTTCGACGCAAAGTTTTGCTCCATAGGATTAAAAATTGAGGGGAGGGAAAATGATTTCAGGCTGGCTACAACCCTGCCAGGATCATTTATCTAATAGTTTCTCAGCTTGTCTACATCAATTGTATCACCTGTCCAGGTTGTTATTTCCCAGGTGGACATGTTATCCTCAGAGAGACATCCCCCTATGCCTAATCTCCTTAAGGTGTCTGCCCTTTCTTAAGAAGGATTGTTATCAGGAACAGGCATGTCTTTGATCTGACGCCAAGAGAACTGACTTTTCTTTGGCTGAAGTTTAAGGAAAGTACAGTTTAAACTTACTCACTCACTAACTAATCCTTGCAAGCTCCAACATGAAGGGAAAAAATTTTGCTTGCTCATTTATTCAACATTATCAATACTATCTGTAGAGGATTTATTGCTTACTTGCCTTTGCCTTATGTTATTTGAACAAAAATGGATCATTTTGAATTGTATTTTGTTGATTAGTTTATGATATGACATTGATAAATAGATAAATAGGCCAAATCGATAATTATATCATAGAGAAGAAATAGTTTGAAGTTAGAGCGAGACATGGATTATAAGTCTGTCCTTGTTATTGTTGCATAAATCAATGTTATCAGCTTTCAGGCCTTGAAAATTAGTCAGCAGACACTTTAATTGGCAATCAAGATTGGAAGAGATATCTGTAAATTGATGTATTGTGAGGAACTGAACTGTACTGATCTAATTGTGATGTACCAACAATTACCCAAAAGTGAAGATTGCAAGATTCAAAAGAAGCAATTAGTAGATGAAATCGTAGACTTTACTGTCTCAAGAAATAAGACATTTTCGGCTGTAAGACTGAAGTTTTCTGGTGGGTTGTCGTAATCTGGTGAGTTGTCTTAAGACACATCCACAAGATTCCAACTAAGAAATTAGAAGAAGATAAAACAGAAGATGTCTTAGTTCTCAAGACTTTATTACTGTCTTGAGACCTAAAGACATAAGAGGCCATAAGACGTTTTCCGTTGTAAGACTGAAGTGGGTTGTTTTAAGATGCATCCACAAGACTCAATTAGAAGATGCAATTAGTAGATGAAACCGAAGACGCCTTTTTTTCAAGACTTTTTAAGAAATTAGACATCTCTGGTTGTAAGACTGAAGTTTCCTGTTGGGTTGTCATAAGACGTATCCACAAGACTTTGCTGTCTTGAGAAATAAGACATCTTTGGTTGTAAGAAGTTTTGTGGTGGGTTGTCAAAAGATGCATCCACAGGACTCCAAAGAAGCAAGTACATGTAGTAGATGAAACCAAAGACATCATTCTATTTATCAGTCTTGAGAAATAAAACGTCTTGGGTTGCTGGTGGATTGTCTTAATCAGGTGGGATGTCTTAAGATGCATCAACAAGATTTTAAGGAAGAAACTAGTAGATTAAACTGAAGACGTCTTAGTTATCAAGACTTTGTTACTGTCAAGACTTATTGTCTTGAGAAATAGGAGGTCTTCAGTTCTAAGACTGAAGTTTTCTTGTGGGTTGTCTTAAGACTTTTCAAGACTTACTGTCTTAAGGAATACTGGTAAGATGTCTTTACATTGTAGTTGTAAAATGTTTCCCAGTGGGTTGTCTTAAGACGCCCTGAAGGATGCGACCCCCTGCTCAGGTGTGAACAGGTGTGCTGGCGGCTCATGAATCACTTTCCTCTCACCTGTACAAATTGGTTCACACCTGTCCAGCTCATTTGTCTTCCGCCACTTTCCTTTTTGTTGTCTGATTAAAGCGACCTGTGTTCATAACCGGGCACGACAAGCTGTTTATTTGGAACTCAAATAGCTGAAAATAGATATCTTACAAGAGGTCACGATAGAAATATGGGGCTGGACGCCCTCCTTGAAATTATGTGTACCAAAGTTAAGACTTTCCTCTCAATTTATCTGAAAGTAGATTAATCTTATAAGAGGTCACGATAGAAATAGAGGGCTAGACTCCCTCCTTGTGTGTACCAAGATTTAGACTTTCCTCTCAACTTATCTTGTTCTCAGATATCTGAAAGTAGATATCTTAGAAGAGGTAATAAGATAAAGATAGAGGGCTGGACATTTCCTCCTGAAAACTGTGTGTACCAAGTACAGACTTTCCCCTCAATTTATCAGAGTTTTTGCCTACCCCTGTGTCAGGGAACCCAGCAGCAGTATAATCAAATAATGGATACCATTACTACTACTACTACTACTTTTAGTACTTCTACTACTCAAATATATGTAAAGATGTAGCAGGAAGTTTTATTAACTTAAATGCGGTTAACTACGATCATTCTCTCCAACTGCTAAAATTACTGACTGCAATATTGAATAGATTAACAGTATGCCCACTCCCTGAAACTGTGTGTACTAAGATACAGACTTTCCCTTGATTTATCAGAGGATTCTCCATCTGGAAATAAAATACTATGAATTACACTCATTCTCTCCAACCACTGCAATATTAGATCGATTTACAGAAACTGTCTCCTGTTTTCATATTTCGAAACTAATTACATCAGGTTGGTAGATCATAGGAGTTTCTTTTACACAACCAGTTAATCTCACCTTAGCTGACAGGCATCGAAACGTCAGCTAACTTAACCTTCAGGTGAAATTAAGTTTAAACTTGTTGTGTAAAAGAAAACTCCTATGTCCTTCTGTTTTCTTGTTGATCTCCAGTAATAATCTCAGCACTAACAAATAAAACCTGTGTGTTTAGAGCGTTGTTTGAGCATGCTCAGTACACATCGTCCCTCGACCTTCCGCCCAAACACCTGGCTAATTCATGTCTCAAGGTCACCTTGAAAGGCCGACCTTCAGAGCGTCAGAAAAGTTAATGAAAGTTAAATTTGTGTAACAAAACGAGCCTGTTCATTGCCCCTTATTGTTGGTCTGTTGTGGACATCAGTCCTTGCAAGGATCCATGCCAACTTACTGTTCTCTAGCAAAACAGCTGCAGAAATATCCTTGACTTCAAGGCTGGTGAACAGGTCAACAGAATGTATTTCTCATTGAAGAAAACAGAACAGACTTAGTAGTAGTAACTGTTACAGTATTTCTTTTTTGTTCAGTTAGTATCATAGACAAACTCAATATACCAGTAAGTGAAATTTTTGTTGTAATAAACATTTCTGGGAAGTCACTTTCCAAGTTTCAAGAACACTGTGCATGTCTCAACTTCTTCACAATACATATGGATTTTTTTTCTCTTCATATCAAGCATTCATGATGTTCAACCAGTAGAGGTGTGAAGATTCAACCCTTTTCTTGGCACTGCATTCAACCCTTAACATTGCCCAAAACTGCACAAAGGTTAAGACAATGTGACAACTGATGGTAATCATAACCAGCCTCCCGTAAGATTAAGGATTCAGCCCTCCGCCCTGCAGACACCCCTACTGAGGACTTAAGATTCCTTAAGTGTTTCATCAAATTCTTCTTTCATCCTCTGATCCATAAATATGTTAAAATGACACATTGTTAAGATCTTAGATCAAGCAGATGTTAGGAAGAAAATTGCTGCCTATTGGGAAGTAGAGCCTAACCCCTCTCCTTCCACCACCTTTTAGCTCCCCAACCTGAAGTCAGGTACCCATTTTTACACCTGGGTAGAGTGAGGAAAACCATGCAAAGTGCTTAATTTGCGAAGGGCACAAGATAGGTAGCATGATACGATTCGAACCCAGGACCTATAGATCTGGGTTCTGGACCAAATACCCTTGGGGTATGCCACATAACCCCTCCATGACAATCTGGTCTTGTAACCCCGCTAACCTGGCTGACATTCTGTGCATTCTTAAACATTTCGAGGAAAGTTTTTTTCATTTCCTTTGACACTCTGTCATGTATTGTGTTTCAATTATTGATATGCATAAACAGTGATTAAAAGGTTTTGCCATGAGCTAGGTTAGGTGAGGTTGAAGAGGTTGTGACTCTGAGATAATGTTATCTATTAGAAGTGCTGTACCATAGTACCAG
>NC_049984.1:2485630-2486848 GCF_000003815.2 Branchiostoma floridae
AATAGTATATGTAGCTTTTGATACCAAAATGATGATTGGGATGGATGGACGGATGGACGGATGGATGGATGGACAGAATGAAGGGTGGGATGGATTGGACAGACAAACGAACGATGAAAATGATAAATGAAATTATAGGTTGATAGATTTCCAAATGTGTGTGGTTTGCTGTTTGATTTGTTAATGTACAATAGATCCAGTGCACCAACATTAGAAACAGCCTTCGTCTTTCCCCATATGTATAATGTAAGTGAGGGAAAATATAGACTGAACTTTTCCAGTCTGTCTCCGAGGCACAGTTTCTAATAAACTAAACTTCTTTGTGTGCAGATCCGATTTCTTGTTATGGAGCAGAAGGAAATACCAGCCTTCAAAAACTTCCTTCTCAAGAACGGCCAAGAGTGATCCAAGGAGCTGTGTCTTGACGACTTTCCTGACTCTTGAACTTGAAGTTTCCCACTTGTTTCTTGGCAGCAGCACCTTAGGTCTGTCAAAAAAAGCTGACCAATGCAGGAAATCTTAAGTTGACTATACTTGTAAGGGTAAAACTTCAATGGTGTAGCAGGCACCAGGGACAGGGGCATCACTATCTCAAACCTGTTTGTATTAACTGTGTCTTTTCATGTGATAATTAATATCATCAGCCACTTGACAAGAGACAAGACAAAGACGAGGTCTACAGGTTGAAAAAGAGACAGACTTCGCCTTGAAACCTCCCTAATTAGCAAACTTTGTTGAGTGAAATTTTTCTAATCAAAGGTACATGAAATGCCTAGTTCACCTTTATCCGCTGGGTAACCTATAACGTTATCCATTTTATTTAAAAACAGGCTGTTTAGAGATATGAAATCGATGGACAGTGGTTTCAAACTGCAATATTTTGAAAGTATTTGAATCCTTGTCTGTTGATTTAATATCCCTTAGCACCACGTTTTTAGAAGCAACAGATATGTAGGTGAACTTACGGATCTTACCCCTCTTGTCTAATCGGTCCCTATGATTGATTGTTCTTCCCTGAGAGAGTTTACTTCAGTCTGACTTCACCATTCGGGATGCAATCCTCAGCATGATGTAGTGATGTACTTATCAAAACAGATTAGATTTAAATAGGTAAGATGGAAGTTAAACATCTACAGACATCTCAGTAGAAGCACAGCTTGATATACGACTACTTAAGGATCTAAATGCTTCTGAAAGTGCTTTAAAAATCTGGATTTG
>NC_049984.1:2489202-2493276 GCF_000003815.2 Branchiostoma floridae
GCCTCGATACTGACTCCTTTTGTGTCGTCTTTGTGTGTGTGTGCCTGTGTGTGCCTGTGTGTGCGTGTGTCTGTGTTTGTGTGTGTGTGTGTATGTGTGTCCAGCGTTTAGGTGTGTGTGTGTGTGTGTGTGTGTGTGTGTGTACATGTGTGTCTGTGTGTCTCTGTGTGTGTGTGTGTGTCTGTGTCTGTGTGTGTGTGTCCATGTTTATGTGCGTGTGTGTGTCTGTGTCTCTGTGTGTGCATCTGTGTGTGTGTGTGTGCATGTGTGTGTCTGTATGTATGTGTGTGTGTGTGTGTGTCCATGTTTCCACATATTTATGGTCAGCATATTTAAGAAGCACTGGATGTATTTTTGTAAGTGCATGCGTATATCTTGGGACGACAAATGTAAAATGTAATGTGAATGTATAAGACAGGAATAGTACTTAAAAATACCTTTTGTACTTTTATTTAAAGTAGTTGAATGAAGTACTTGGAATGAAGGATATTATCATAAAATTGTCTTACAAAGTAAGAAAATGGTTTTAAAAAAACTTCTGAAGGGAAGAAAGGACCTTGAAGTAAAAGTTGAAAACAGGAAAATGTTACGTTTTTCGTGCATTTATAAGCAAGGAGCTTCCTCAACACGAGACACACAACAAAGATGAAATAAGATTCAAGACTGCCTCAATTTGCCAACCCATATGTTCTACTGCAGTCATGGTGACATTAACTGTTAAAGGATGGAATATTGCAAATACACATGTGTAGAACAAAATTAGTACTTCAATGTGTAAGTCCATAGATAAAGCATCGAAATGTAACTTTCCGACCTGGAAAAAAGTTTGAAAGAATTGTAAAACCTAATCCACAACCTCTCATGTATTTCTTCCCTGCTTTTTTTGCCATCTGGTTCCTTTACGGGACCTCAAGGCGAGTTTCCGAGATCTTGGTGTCATGGTAACTGTCGTAAACTCTGCCGAGGCGGAAGGTGTTGTAAGAGCCCATTCCTGTCCCCCCTCATCATGTGCCAGGTGCTGTTAGTGAGAGGAGGTGCACACCTTGACTGTAAGAGCCCATTCCTGTCCCCTTCATCAGGTGCCAGGTGCTGTTAGAGAGAGGAGGTGCACACCTTGACTGTAAGAGCCCATTCCTGTCCCCTTCATCAGGTGCCAGGTGCTGTTAGAGAGAGGTGGAGCACACCTTTTCTGTCCTGTTAGATTACACAGTTAGAACTATGGCTGTCTTCAGCTTTAAATTTTTCCTGTCCCACTCATCGTTAGCGTAGGCTATCAGGCTGGGTAGTAGTTTGCTCTGACGTTTATTAGTTTAAACGAATATTTGAATATTGTCCAAATTTTGAACGAGGGCACTGATTGGTCCCTACCGTCTGCTATTCCCTCTGGGAACTTGACATCTCTAACGAATATTTGAATGTCATCCAAATTTTGAATGAGGGCACTGATTGGTCCCCACAGTCTGAAGCCACTTAAACACAAGCTCCCTGGCACACTGAAAATATCTCATAGAGTCATAGCAATAACTTTCTGCACTGTACACAGTACACTGATTCTGTATAAAAGAATATTTTCAATGTCAAGCCTGTATTTGTGATCACCTAGCTACTGTAACCCTTAGGTTACTATTCCATATAATCATATAACCATATATTCCGAAATTGCTTCTAAGGTAGAAAAAAGTAAATGAATTGATATATTTAACAATGAAAAACAAAAAAATTGGCTCCCAAACAAGGAGCGGCACAGAAAAAAAATGCAGCCCTGTAATAGCAGGCATCAAGAATCCCATCCATAGTGATCACCTGTCGTCTAATCTCGCAATCACAGCAGAAAAACTCATCTGGCATCTTGTCTAATCATGCCCTGAAGTCCGCATACTTCTTGGTTTCCATGACGACCATGTTTGGTCGCCATGGCTACCATCATGTCATGTCTCCAGAGGGGTCACCTGTCACAGTATTAGTTGCAGGAGGGGGTGGGTCAGGTCATAGGTCAGAACACCCAAACTTTGTCTTGTTCAAGGTCGGATGTTTAACCTCTGCCTGTCATATCAGGTAAAAGATTCTGTGGATAACATTCAGGGGAGTAGCAGCAGATGTTTGTTGTGGATGCAATGAAGGAGACTCTTGTGTGCAGATGTCTTCCAGAAGAAAGAGAACCTCCTAATAGTTCAGTTCAGTTCAGGTCATCCTTCCGGTGACACAATAAAGTTCCTCCAGGCGGCTCTGTCGCGCATGACAGACAGGATGTCTCCGTCTTGGAGGCCAACATCTTCCTCAATCACCCTCTTAAGGGTCAGGGATGGTCGGCCACGTCTTCTCTTGTCGTCAGGCCGCCAGAGCAGAACCCCTCCGGCCATCTCGTCGTGGCGCATCACATGACCGGCAAGGGCCAGGCGTCGGTCTTGGATGACTCTGGTAATCCGTGGCAGGCCATTGTAGAGTTGCGTGTTGGTTTATATCAAACACCTCTCCATTACATTATATACATGTAGGGAACGATTTCACTCCTGGAAAGGACCAGGAAGTGGTACAGATAACTTTATTTTGTGTGGGTGGGTGGGTGTACAGACGGATGGACGGACGGACGGATAGATGGATGAACTAAAGGATGAAAGTAAATGCTCCACCTACATAAAGATGAATATTGATGATGATGATGATGAAAGATTTTATTTCATTTCTGGACATTGGAATAGCCTAGATTCAATGCCACATAAATTCAGATAATGACTTAAGAATATTTAGCGCCATTTGTTCCTTTCTTTATTCATCAATCTTAGAAAGAGGATTGAGATGCACATTTGGACTCACATCCAAAGGAGCTCATAACTTGGCTATAAGCTACAATCCCTACATAGTAACACAGGTCATGTAGATTGTATGCATTCCATAGCATGGCTACTGTACATTATACAACGACAGTGCTCCAAGTGTTGAAAAGTCCCCTCACAAAAGAATGACAAGAGTCTTTCAAGTGCTGAAGTAGAGGATTTAGCAGTCAAGATTAACCTCACCATAACTGTAACACCGTGACCAACTGTTTACCGTGCACACACATCGCTGACAGTCTAGAACATATTCGTCTTGAATGTCCCCGCCACACAATAGACTCCCCTGACAGGTATATAAAGCACAGCCAGGCCCACCTACAACTGTTTTTGCAGGGGACAATGCAGAAAAGCCTGTGGTGGGTTAGAGGTGCAACAGGGCGCTGAAAAGAGACATCCACAAGAGGGACAGGCGGAACATTGGCCATAAAAACAATTTGCACGGGGCTTCTGTTGGACCACCCTGAACCTATGCTGGGGATGGGGGGAGGAGAGTTAAGAGCCTTTCCACATCAGAAACCTTTAACATCTACTACATGTACATGTATGTCATCTTGCTGTTCCATCTATATTCCAGTTGTCTCAGCTTTTTCTTGGAATAGTTGACTGATGTACAGCCTATTGGTCCTATACTGGTTTGCAGTAGATTGTGTTGATTGCTTTTTCATTTTTGTCATACATTGTACCATGTATAATTGTCAAGCAAAAAAGTTTATTCATTCAGTCATTCATTCTTTGGGTGTATAAGGGCAGTGCCCATTTCTGTTTTTATAGCCCTTGGGACACACAGGCCACTACAGTAGGGAGCCACTAATTCTGGTGTGTGTTCAACTCTCATACAATTCCTTATCAGTGCTGTACCCTACCTCATTTTTTACTGAGAACTCCTGACCTCCAAGATGCAAGGGGAACTCTCTACCCCCTAGTCCATTGCATTGGTTGTTTCGGTTGAGGGAAAATGTCTCTTTATCCATGTTTAGGTGACAAGATTAGGAAAATTCATGTCTATTTGCTTGACCAGCTCCTCTACTTGGTGTCAAGAGTTTCACTCTATGATAGTTTTAGTGAAAAAATAATTTTGGGTTTGACTTCTTTTCTGTGTGGGTTCTGTTCTGTTAGGAGATGGGTACTTTTCTTTCCGTCTGTAAACATGGGGAAATTTGGGTACCATCTTGTGGTGCCCTCTGCTCATATTACTCTCTACTTCCACGATGTCTTTTTCTTGTGATTTGATCCCAAAACC
>NC_049984.1:2493376-2494259 GCF_000003815.2 Branchiostoma floridae
CACAGCCAGCAAATCAGCACCTTGACAGCAACAGTGTTTTTGGTCCCCCAGTGCCCTTCTTTGGCATTTTTGGTATTAGAAATCTTTGATAAACGCTAGTTGTTTTGAATTACACTAAAAATGTCCCCACATCATTATCCAGTACAGGATGCCAGTCGTCATGTAGCTTTTGGGATTTGTTTGCATTATCCGAGAAAAGGGTGCTGAATTTTTGAGCAAGGCGTAAAACTACCAGTTCATCAATCGCAAAAGGAGCTAATCTTGTTTGTAGTCTAGAGGTTGGCATACATCCAGTCAAGTATGTGCATTGGAAACCCAAAAGTTTCACTACCTTATCTGTGTAAAGTCTTGTAATTGTGCAGCCTGGTCTTGATTGAGAATCTTGTTAGGTGTCCCATTCTGTTACTGTGAAAACTGTCTTCTGTCAATCACTTCACCCTCCTGTCAATCACGGTCTCTGATCATCTGTCAATCATGTTTAGCTCCTGTCAATCTAAGTCTGTGATCATCTGTCAATCACGTTGCCCTCTGTCAGTCAAGGTCCACAAGGCCCCGTGGGAATCTCACCTTTGCTGGCCAAGGTATGTCTGACTTGGTGCCTGATAATTTGGACCAGATGAAGGAATTTATTAACCACCTTGCTGATTTTTCTTGTCTTCTTGTCCCTGGGTTTGATTTGAGGGTAGACACCAAAGTTAGGGCTGCCCATAGGAAAGCATGTTACAATGTTGAAATGGGGTTGGGAATCTTCGAGCAGCCCTCGTAACCCCTGCTTTGCCTATTGAGTCAGTGAAGTCAAGCTTGCCTAAGGTTGATGTTTCTGACTTAGGGAGAAGAGATGCTGCTACAGTTATCGCTATGGGCCGCTCTTATCATCTTCATG
>NC_049984.1:2494359-2542467 GCF_000003815.2 Branchiostoma floridae
AGCTTTGCTTGGCTTTTATTTCATGGAGGGGTAGGGGGGGGGGGGGCACTGGTTCATGATTTTCAACATTGACTGAGCAGGGCAGCCTCCCTCTTTAAATTTTTTCCGTAACTCATTGTTTGGGAGCTGGCATTGCTGTTGAATTTGTTGTTGAATATGTCATTTTAATAATTAAGACAATGAAAATGCATTTTCATTAGGATCATGTTATAAAGCTCTGTCTGTCCTGACAAGTGTATTTATGTTTTTTTGTTTTTTTTTAAATATTTATTGCATTTTAAATAAACAGAAATAACAGAAGAATACATAATGACAATAGAGATGGAGACAATAACTGAGACAAAACATAAACATAGCGTGTTTAGCGTATTTATGTTTCATGAGGAAGTGAATTGGGTCAATCCTGGAGAAAGTTCTTTGGCTAAGATTCTCCAATGCCAGGAGGGGAAGCTTCTATCCTGACGCGTTGCTAGAAGTCTGCAAAGGAGACTAGACTCGTTCACAGTCATTTGCGCTTTAGCTGCTGAGATTTATCCGATATTTCAAACCTTTAGCGCACCCTTGCTGACAGGTAAGCATCCGTCCCAAAACAAACCTTGTCTCTCCTCAACACTGAAGGTCAAGATGGTGTTTGGATAGGTGTTCCGTGGGGAGGGGGGTTGCTCAAGGAGGGTGACCTCTGACCAGGGCAGGTAAATACCTCTGACAGGCTCTAGGAGTGGAGAGGGTGCCTTGAAGGAATCTGTTGCGGGAGTTTGTTTGGAATTGTCGTGTGGCCTGATGAAACGGCTGTAAATTCCAAGGATGTTGCTGCTTTTAGGAGGTACTTGCAAGAAACTAGCACGGGACACCGGTGGCCACTCCAGACAGGGTAACTTTGTAAATGCTACTGGTTCGATGTCTGTCCCTTACAGTTGCAATTGCAATCAGCACTTCGTCAAGAATTTGCAACTGTAAATGTTAATATAAACTCTCCTTAATTTCAGCTTTATTCCCCATTTCTTGATTCATTAATCCTACAATGGCCAAAGACACAGCCATCCCCCCTCCTCCTCCAAAGTTCCTTTCTTATTTCTGAGACGTCTCAGCAGACAGCCTTTAAAGCCTTGCCACATGGTGCTAAGACGTCTTCAGGTGTTACCTGACTTCCTCACTAGTCTTAAGGTGAAATCTCTGACAGCATTAGACTTCCCACATGGTGCTAAGACGTCTTCAGGTGATACTTGGCTTTGAATTCCCAGTTAGTCCTTCTTTCTGAGACATCTCTGTGAATTGACAGCCTTAGCCTTGCCGGCTCATACCTGACTTCCTCACTAGTCCTTCTGTGAAGTCTCTGACAGACTTAGACTTGCCACATGGTGCTAAGACATCTTCAGGTGATACCTGACTGCCAAGCTAGTCCTTCTTTCTGAGACATCTCACTGAACTGACAGCCTTAGACTTGCCACATGGTGCTAAGATGTCTTCAGGTATTACCTGACTTCCTCACAAGTCCTTCCTTGAAATCTCTGACAGCCTTAGCCTTCCCATATGGTGCTAAGACGTCTTCAGGTATTGCCTGACTTACCCACTAGTCTTAAGGTGAAGTCTCTGACAGCCTTAGACTTCCCACATGGTGTTAAGATATCTTCAGGTGATACCTGACGTTTCCACTAGTCCCTCAGTGAATTCTCTGACAGTCTTAGCCGTGCCACATGGTGTTAAGATGTCTTCAGGTGATACCTGACTTTCTCACTAGTCCTTCTGTGAACTCTCTGACAGCCTTAGACTTCCCACATGGTGCTAAGACATCTTCAGGTGATACTTGACATCCACTAAGTCCTTCGGTGCTGACATGTGGCCTTAAGTCTTGCCTGTGTCTTCCTGTCACTGACTTGAGTTGCAGATAGATTCCGTCTTCAACTCGATAGATGCCTTCTCCCCTTTCCTGGATATGTTCCTGCATGGGCCACAGTAAGTTATATCCTTGGTTTTGAAACACCAGAGGCGAGTAGAACAGGGCCGGTGTGGGAACCAGTGAAACACTCAAGTCGAGTAGAACGGTTTTTAACCCAAGCTTGCTCCTGGGATTCGAACCCGTGACCTATCGCACCGGACTCAGGCAGCCAAGCTCCCAAAACCAAGCATGCTACCGATGTCACCACAAAAGCTCAGAGCTCCTTGGCAAGGACGGTAGGCAGTGCAGCCAGTGCTTGAACCCCACTGGAACAGTTTGTAGACACATTTCAGTTAAGCTAAAGTTGCCCATACATCAGAACAAGGAGGCCATCTCCACTTCTCAGTGCTCTAGACCACACAAAGGTGCAAGCACTACAGTATGGGGCTCGTCCACTGGTAGTGTAGTGTGTTCATCTTCCATAATCTTCCTCTTAACAGAGAAAGAAGCAACATGAAAACAGACAACTTGTGGGGTTGTGTGGCACAATCAGTAAGGCTCGATTTATAACCCAGAGGTTCTGGGTGCAAATCCGTTGATGTGTCACCAATCTTGTGCCTTTGGGAGAGGCACTTAACATGACTTTCCTCTTGTCACTTCACTCAGGTGAAAATGAGTACCTAGCTTCGGTTAGGGCCATCCCCCAGAAAGGATGTTAAATGGAGGCCCCGTGTTTGACGAGAGCCACACCCCGAGCATGTTAAAGAACCCCCCTCACTTATCAAAAAGGCGGTAGTGGTCCTTCCGTTGTGAGCGGATCAAATATGCAGCTTGACTGTTCAGTACAAACTTGGTGTGTTATGCTATATAAATGCAGTTTAACGGGTATGCAAAACAAACAAACAAAAAGTTGGAGGAGAACTTTATTTGGACTATATTTACTCCCTGAAACTGTCTGCACCCCACTGACTATCCTACTTCAATATGATTTCTATTCAAGGATGAAAACCAACATATTGAGTTGCTATAGCCCTGGTGGATTTGTTGGGTGTTAGTGGGAGCTCCACATATCTCTTCACTGTTGACATTTGGATAGGAAATTTTAGACATGTTTTTGGAGGAGGTTTAACACTAAGCAGGTAAAGATGACTTTGGTTTCTTATCATAAGCTCAAGCAGGGTGGGATAAAAAGTTACAGTGTTGGGAATACAGCACTTCTTTTTCATTGTTCCTATCAATTTTTCTTTTTTTTTCATTATTTTTGGGAAGGGGTCTGTCGCTCAGTTAGGCTAGCTTTTGGGAACAAAAATTATGATATAAAAGACACCAAACTACACAGTCAAGACGTAACGAGAATAGTCATGGACATTATTAGTGTATATTGTATTTTCTGACATTATCCTTAAAAGGAGTAGCTGTTATGAATGATATTATTTGATGCCTTTTATGTATGATGGGGCTTTAGTAGTTTGATTGTTTAAGTCTTGTTTTCCTGTTCTTTTTGCAACCCAACCCCTGTAACGATGCATACTCAAGAATATGACCAATGAAAATATCAGAACACATTGCTCATTTTTCTATGTCATAAGTTAAACTTATAAAGAAAAAAGAATCTTTCAAGAGTCATCAGAGATTGGAAAACTTTGATGTGGCCCAATGATTTTAGAATTGAAAGGAAATCACTGAGGAAATCAGCAGTGATTATGAGTGCTTACAGTGTCAGCAAGGACCTGGTAATTTATCAGGCTAATTTCTACCATTACTCGGGTAATTACAGTAATTAAATCATCAAACATCAATTAGTGGATCATGGAGGTCGTGTGTAAGTGTAGATATGATCAAGTATTTCTGAATGATCAAGTTTTATACCTGGATAAGATTAGTCTCACTTTGCTTAAAAATCATCAAAAGTAGTCTGGAAAAGGGCTTGTTCAGTAGTGGCTCATTCCATAGGTAGCTGCTTATTGAGAAGGCTGCCGAAGAAGGCTGTTTCGTAGGCTAACAAATCCCACCTTCAGAGACTGTAATTAGATGGGCAGTTAGCACTTGATGAGGACAATTATCCCCCATCAAACCTTCACTCATGGATAAGAATGGATTTGAAGGGATTAGGTATATCTCAGGATCTAGGGAGGGGTAGATATTATCAAATTATCTAATTTTCTCAAAGATGACATTACAGTATTTAGGTAAGGTGAGTATTTACAGGTTCATTGTATTGGGGAAATTCCCCAAGCTCTTTCCAAGGACATTATATGCTCTTTACATGCTTATATGGACGTTATATGCTCTTTCTGACACACACTTCAAGCACAACAAACAGCAGACCACCACTTAACGTCCCGTCCTAAGAACCACAATCAGTAATTTTCATGCTGACAGCTGGAATAGAACCCCTCGACTTTTAGTTCCAGAGGCATCGCCGCTAACCACTAGACTACGTACGCTACCGTAGGTACGTGGCTCCAGGCTATATAATGATCCTAATTATTAATGCCTGCCTGGTGCAGCAGACTGTCTGTCTGGGTCTGATACAGATCTCATCAGATAACGCATGAACTGCATCACACATAGAACAGTTACTGCGCTTCTGTCCTTGCAATCGTTACCTTCAAGCTTGATCACCTGTGTAGTGATCAATGTCTTTTGGCTAGAGGAAATGTTACGAAGCCTTACAAAAATTCCTTCAGAATCTTTTTCTTAATCAATGTACAGAAAAAGAAGGAAACCCTTAAGACTGGGTGGTTCAAGTTTAACAGCAAGACTACTCTCCAAGCAGACGTTAGGCTCTACCCTTTTTTTAATGTTTTTTATAGGCATTTTTGTCAAGCTTTCTATTTCGTACCGTTTTTTTGGCTGCGAGACATAATGTACAAAAAACACAAAAACAGCCGGTGCCTAACCTCTGCTTGGAGAGTACAGTAAGACCATATCTGCATTGAAACTTGGAGTTTAACTCTGATCTAGAACTTTGATACAGATTCTGTAGGAAGAAAGAATGTAACCCTTCCCCTTGTATGTAGAGAATGACTTTCCTTGGTTTGATTGACTTGTGCTATGTTGACTATGAGTGCCCCATTCACCCTGCAATTAGCCATGGGATGACCAGGGCCAGGTGATCCCCTCTTACCTTGTTGTCACCTGTACGGAACACAACACCTGATGAAAAACAGATCACCCGCCTCCATTGTTTGCTTGTTTATCGCCCCTTTGTTGTGGTCTGGCTCTGAGGTCGCCCTAATTGCGAAACGTGGCCGAGTGTTTGTTGACCGATGTATTTGTGTATTTATCCGGGGAGTAACACCACAAGGAGGTGGGAGGGGAAGTGACAAGACTTATGCGCTGGTGCGTTCAATCTTTAAGTTGTTGATGATAGGTTATGACGACCTTTGTGGCCAAGGTCAGGAACGACCCAGGTGGTCCCGGGTGTGGGTTTTGATGTTGGCACTTAACGAGGTGTTAATGACTGCCTCAAAGTAAAGTGCGCTCAAAACGGACGGTTAACCGCAAAACGGACGATTAACCACAAATTTACTATTATATCACAGGATAGAAAAATTGAAGCACCTTAAGTTCGTATTTGTGGTTCCAGCTTTTTGCACCTTATTCAAAGAAGGGTATTTAGACTTTTTTGAAACACAATTAGCTAGTCTGTATTATTTTTAGAAACAGCTATTCTGCCTGTGGTACATTCAAAATAATTCAAACTTATTACAAATGTCACCTAAAAACCCTCATGGAGACTTGGAATGGACTCATAATTCAATCAGATAACTTAATTATACCTTTGTTGAGCTTTCAAAAATATGTCCTTCCGTTCGTCATTTGTCATGGTGTCATTGATTATAATGATAATATTGTGACCATAGCTTGCCCAGAGATATCGAAAGTAGGAGTTCTGCTGCAGTACCATAAGAAACTTCTAGGGGGCTCAAAATTTTATAATTTTGAGGCCTCGCCAAGACGTACGCACAGACCAAATATCAAGACAACCCATGTAGGGCTTCTCGAGTTGTCTTGTGCACACACTGACACATACATGAGTGCTCCTTCTGAAAATGCCTTGCAGCAATATTCATGATTGATCACTAGAAACAGTTAATCACATTGGAATTTGATCTCAAACTCTCCATGAAAAGATAGTACAGTCATGTAATTCAATCCTACAAATCGATACCTTTGTGGGTTGAATTTCAAGACATGCCATGTCACTTTTTGTCTTATTCCGTTCTGACACAATTTTTAAAGTGATGCTATTTCTCTCTGAATGTTGTTTGGTTAGAAGGACGTCGCATCTGCCAGTTCTTGAGCAAAATTTGTCAGAACAGTTCACACTGACAGCTGGGATGGTTCTGAGCCTAACAAGACATTTGTGGGCACTTAAGTCTACCTGTTGACAGACCAGAGGCAGACGTAGCACAGGTGGTCAGGAATCACCTGGTGTCCCCACGATGTACATTGTATATTGCAACAGTGGGGTTTAAGCGCTGCCAAATTGACCATGTCAAATGGTCTAACCTTTTGATGTAGTGGTTAGTGACATTGGGTTTGTTTGATGGCAGCCCAGGTTCTGCCCACAGTGGCCCAGGTTTGAATTCCGTGGCCATAACATGTTTCAACTCCCCTCTTACAACAGGATTTGATTCCCATGGCTAAGCCGTGCATTACTGCTTTGCTATAGGGACATGCTCATGATATTGGCAGCGAACCATCTCAAAATTGGGTCAGTTTGGAATCCCGGCCAATAATACAGGCCAATATCAACAAATCGTAAAGATGATGTAACGTTACATTGTAACTGGTTTAAACACTCTGGGGTTAGCTAAAGTTTAGGCAACCAAAGAGTGACTATTGTTAGACCACCTGCCCTTGATGTGTTGTTTATCCGTACACAGGGTGATTACACAAGTCGTTACAGGTGGGCTTGGCCTTTCTGACAATTTTCAGTTTTTTAGGGGGTTCTTGACATTTTGGTGACAAAAAAATAATGGAATAGCCCTATGTGGATGCAAGCTAAAGTTTAGACAACCAACGAGTGACTATCATTACACCACCCCCACCAGGCCTTCCTAGCTTACAGGGATACAGGGATCCCCGACAGCTTCTGTGCGCCGATGTGTCCCGACTTCGGGAGGGCTCATTAGCATTACAACGCGGGCTCATTAGGCTATATAGCTGTTTATGACTGCAAGCGCCACGGGTGTCCCGCAGCCAACGTTCCAGATCCCTCCCGACACATCCACAGATATCGGTACAAACTGTGTATAGATTGGGCCTAATACTACCTCCCCCTTGATGTTGTTTACAACATCAAGGGGGAGGTAGGGCCTAATACTACCTCCCCCTTGATGTTGTTTACCCGTACACAGGTCGTTACAGGTGGGGCAGACTGTGGTTACGCACCACTGAGCACCACAGGAACATGTCTACAGGTGTTACGGCCAATGTCTACATTTGAGCAAACCAAGGATGACAATCCACTTGAAACACTCAGTCAGTGGAATTGGACATTAGGCCACAGCTCATTAATGGCCTGCTCATTAATTTTTGCCTGGTCCTAAAAAAATAAGTTTTCCCCTGAAGAGGAAACATGATGAAATACCAAATGGGAAAATATGCTATGTGGTAACCTCAATTGTTCTTGCAGAAATGACACTACTGACTGACGTAGCGATGACTGTAGTCACTGTTGTAGAAGTGAAACTAGTTTGGTAGTAGTTGAAGTGACACTGTGTGGTAGGCTTTGGTGTAGTTTCCAAGTCTACCACACCAGTCTCATTATGGTCAGACTGTTTTTACACAAGCCTGTCTGTTGTTTCCCTTCTCTGACCAGAAGTTCTGATTTTCATTCATTCTTTCTTTTTGCCTACCTAAATCTTTAATATTTGCCTGACTATATGTACAACATAAACAACTTCAACGAGTGTTGAACTTCTGACTTGACGTGTGTAACTGTTACTACAACCGTCATGTGCTTACATTAAGTGACATTCAAATTGATAAAAAAGTGAGTTGAAGAATAAACAACATGCCACCAAGATATGATGAGTTTTGTGTTTATTTACTGGAACGTTCGTGAAGCGTTTTGAGAGCGACCTCCCTGCGTTTGTTTGGGCTGTCGGTTTGTCCTTGTCTGGGTCGAGATAACAGAATATGTCCGGCGCAGGAAGGGACTACAATAATATTGATACGTCAAAAATGTTAGAGAGTCTACTTACTGGTACTTCTCTTCGGTGGTTCCTATTTCATAGAAACACCACCGAAAGGCTGTCAGGATCACTTCCATCTGGGTGTAGTCTAATCTTTCGACTGCCAAAGATGCAAAACAATGTCACTTTTTTGTCATTGCTTATAATTCTATCAATCAATAGACAAATATGTGAGTTGCTGTTAAATAATTTCTCTTCCAAGTGAGGAACAAAGAGAGTCACTTTCTGCAAGCAAGCCTCCTTGCTGCAAGTAAATTGCAAGAATTTTATCTTCCAGTCAACTTGAAGTGCTGAAGTTCCCAATTACGACAGAGAACTTTTGGGGAGACCATTGAGAAGTTTTTGAGAACTTTTTACTGAAATCAGTTGAGAAATTGTGGACAGCTATGCAAAATCATCATCTAACTGTACATTTACATGCTAGAGAATTTTCACCACTTGGTAGGTTTAACGTTATATAAAGTCCTTGGTTTTACCCAATGAGTATTTGTAACACTTAATCAGGACAAGAGGAAAGACAGGCTTTCAATATGATGAGAGACAATATAATTAAAGGAGAGATGATGGATAACCCTGTCAGTATCAGGGATGGTTGGAACTAGATGTGTCAATCTTTAGATGGTTTAGAATACAAAGAAAGGAGTATAGAGAATATCTTATCTGAAAGGTTTTATCAACATTTGAGGAAAACTGACTTCATTCAAACAACTTGAAGCATTCTTACAGCCATGCCAGGTCTTATGTACCCTTTAGGAAACGTTTTTCATGCAGATAAGAGCCTATAAACAAGGCGGGGAAGTTTGTAAGAGCAAATGAGTTGCCAGTGATGCGGCTAACGAGGTGCTGATGTGGTGTTGATGTTACGGAGTAATTTGACCTACGCTGTAGGGTAGGAATGTCTGCCTGCATTCCAAGGAAACTGAAGGAGCTCCAAGACATGATACACTTCAAGTGTCTGAAGGGTCTTTAAACGGATAAGGCGTGATATACTTCAAATGTCCTTGAATAGTTTCATCAGGTGGTGCGTGGCTAACTGCATGTTGTAATTACCATTAAAAAAGACTGAATTTCTACTAGATGTTGTCTGGAATTTTTTGACATGATATAAAAGGGTAAATCTGGGAAGATGTTGGCCTCCAAGATGGAGACCTCCTGTCTGTCATAAGCGACAGATTTGTCTGGAGGAACTTTATGGATTAACTGGACTGAATTGAAATGTGCTCAACAAAGACTGAATGATATCAATGTGTCGAATAGGTTCATTATGAAGGTGCCCATGTAAAACACATATTTTTGTTTTGCATTGCTTCTAATGCAGTTAAAAACTCATCAATGTGACTTTTATTAAGGTTTATATGGAACTGAATTGAGCTGGAATGTGCTCAACAAAGACTGAATGATATCAGTATATCAAGTAGGTTCATTATGAAGGTGCCCACGTAAAACACATGTTTTTGCATTGCTTCTAATGCAGTTAAAAACTCATCAATATGACTTTTATTAAGGTTTATATGGAACTGAATTGAGCTGGAATGTGCTCAACAAAGACTGAATGATATCAATATATCAAGTAGGTTCATTATGAAGGTGCCCACGTAAAACACATATTTTTGCATTGCTTCTAATGCAGTTAAAAACTCATCAATGAGACCTTTATTAAGGTTCATGTACAGGTTTAACTGGTTGGTTACGTCACTGACTAAAGAGACTCTTGTATTACAACATTAACCAGTCAAAATTGCCCTGAGGAAATAATACAGACAAACACTGAAACATCAGAAGTAATAAAGTAAGGTGAAAAAAGAGTTTCTTTATTCAGATTCATAAGGAGGTGCCCTAGTCCTGTCTACATGCCAGGAAAATGACACCATATCAGTTAACATCTTTAAGGATGAGGGCTTGAAACACCACCTTTATACGCAGGTTAGTGCAGGTAAGATTGGAGCTATGCAGGTATTTCTGGTGTCTACTTGCACCTAACCTGGTCCATGTACTGGGATTTATACATAAATGTCCTGTGATGTAGGTGTATGTGGATTGTTATTTAATAGCTGCATTGACTTTTGCAACCTATCAAGTATAAAAGAAATGATAGCAATGGTTCCTGAAAGATTCTAGTATGATCAGTACTTCCTAAATTCAGAGTGGCGGTGCAGGTAACATTGCAAATTACCTGGACCAGTGCAGGTATGCAGAAAAAAGTATTTCAAGCCCTGATATCAGTTAGTAACTTTAAGGATGATTCATGGCTCCACCATTAATCTCCGTCTCTCGAGCCCAGACTGCAAATATTTGTAACATGCTCCTGACAGCTCCGCACGTCTCACCTGACGGAACAGATAACGGTGATTACACTGGCCTCAATGTCTGATGATAATTGATAACTTCCGACTGACTCCCTCTAAACAACCTGTCTTTGTGTTCACTCAAGGTGGTCTCAGTAGGCTAGGGTTGTAGACTTAAACGTCATGGTTCTGGGTTCGAATCCATGGTACATGTACATTGTTGACCCCAATGTTCTTTCCTTGGAAAAGTAGCCTCCTTCCATTCGCTGCCTTTTTTGCGGGCATTTGCGTAATTTGTTGGGGGAGGGGACATATTTGTAATTATCAACATCCATGTATCATGGTCAGGTTTTAAGCCGGGAAGGCTACGGGTATAGACACAATACTTCTCTGGCACTTAATACCTGTTTCCTCACTTGACACATGTGAAAATAGGTATCTAGATTTGGTTAGGGGCGTTCTCTAGGGTGGGACGCAAAGCCAGAAGTCCCATTTTGAGCAGTGTCACACCTTTAGAGCATGTGTAAAGCCGACCACACTTATCGAAAAAAGTTGTGGTTCTTCCCTAGATTGATGTGAGTTTACCTAATCTTACAGTCATGTCTTACACAGCTCATACCTTGTCTAAAACATGCGAGTTACGCTTAAAGGCAGTTAACTTGTTATGTGAAATAAAGTATGAAAAAAATATATTTAATCTGAAGATTCTAAGTAAAACTCCAGCGCCTCTGGTCAAGACGGCAAACATCTGGGTCAGCAATTTTCTTTTCTCTTCCAACAGGTGTAACAAGAGCACCTGTTGCACCTTAAGATCTAAGTCTTGAGACGTGCCGTCTCCGTTTTGTTTGCTGTCCAAGAAGTAGGGTGCGTTTACAACTGAGCCACCTTAGATCGATTACATGTATGCTTAACCAGACAGCAGAGTATATACATGAACCTTCTCCGAAACAGTGGGTCGGAGTGTCCAAAGGCCGGACTTGCAGAAGTTCAGTTCAGTTTATTAGAAATCAACTTGCACGTACGCTATGCAAATAGGTACATGAAATCTGTTGCAGAAGGGCTAGGGCCAAGGTTGATGGGAATACACCTTGTTGTATTCCTTTTAGATCTACCAACCCAGGAAAACACAAATTTCAATGCAATGTTATAAAAGTTTCCGCAAACAAGAAAAGTGTAAAAAGAAAATCAGTTCTGATGTCCTAATCTGCTGATGTGTGTGTTATTCGGATTTTCGACACTTGCGCACGCAGCACACACAAAGTGCATTCAAATCATTTGACATATATTTGACATAATTATAAACCCATGGGACAGTTATAGCTCAGTTATGACATGATATAACATTTAAACTTTCTTCCATACTACCCTGCTATAGTCTCTCAGTTTTCTGTAACAGTTTGTATGTTGTGACACGGAAAACTTCCCCCGAAAGGCTTCGTACATAACCCCGTTATGGGAGAGGCCACTGTGTCATACGGATAGTCAAACCATTGTCAGTCCGCCGGTCGGGGGTGGCGAACACAAGTGGAGACTTGTTTACGAAATGCTGGGTACACAAACGAAAAACAATGGGGGAACCTCTCCTTGGTAAACAGAGTCCTCGTCAGGCATCTTTCGGCTCGGATTAACTTCTATCGAGTCTGGTCTATTTTGGAATCATTGATAAGGCCACAGCAAGTCGGTGCTTTTAATTAGTTTTCAGACACTTAAAAACTTTTTTAATAAAAGTAAACATTTATGAATATGTCCCAATGAAAATGTAAGAATTGAATTTTGAAGAAAACCCCATGAAAGTGTCTATTTATTTATCTTTTTATTCATTTATGAATCTTTAGGGTACCCATAGTATCTTCAGTTAACTGAATAACTGATTTCCAAGGGAGCCCTTTCAGAATCATAACATGGGATTGAACAAATGATAAGTTCACCTAAATATAACATAAAGTAGTAAACATCCATTCTGGTTCAATAAATTATGCAACAACTCATCATTAACATATCATAATCAATAACAACTACATGAAAGTGGCTCTTTCGCCTCAGACTTTTCTTCTTGATGTTGATTTTCTACTTCTTTCCCCTGAGATCCAACAAATTAAATTGGTGTGGCCTGAAGAGTGATGGATGAAGAGAAATTCCTGTCTCCATTCGCAGAGTGAACCTGTAAGGAACAAGGGAAGGTGAGAAGGGATAAAGGAGAGATTGGGCAACAGATAAGGTGCAATGTGAGACCAGACCACTTACGCAGGCGATCAGTACAGGACTTGGAACACTGCTGGACAAAAGGGTTGGAATACGGAATATGGAGTGCAGGTATATCTCAGGAATCTGAGTCAGGGACAAACTAGTGGTTGACTGGATGTGAATGGCGATGATCAGTACAGGACCTGGAACACAGCTGGACAAAAGGATTGGAATACGGAGTGCAGGAATACCTTAGCCTCCTTCACCGGCCTCTCTGGGGGCCTTGGCGTAAGTTGTTGTTGTGGGGGGTGTAAGGTCGATTTGTGATTTTTAACCGGTAATATGTCGTGAAAGGAAAATATGCCAGGCAAGGAATATATACCGGGAAGCTGGCATATTTTTCTTTCCCCGCGTATTCCCGGTTAAAAATGGCGAATCTTCCTCACCCTTCCAAGGCCCTCAGAGAGTCCGATGAAGGAGGCTAGGAATACCTCAGGAATCTGAGTCAGCGAGAATCGAGGGGTTGACTGGACACGAATGGCGGCGTGTTTGCCACAGTGAGTGCAGGTGAACAGAGGCGTCCAGGTCTCGTGTCTCTCCAACAGGAAAAAACAGGAAACCGACTGGCCAACAGCTATGGAGAAAGATGTTTATCTTGTTAAGAAGGAATGAAAACATTATGTCATGCTGACTATGAACAGGTAACTTGTGATGTTCGGGATACACGAGACACAATTTTCTGTTACACCTTTCTCCCCAGTGTATACAACACTTTAAGGATTAAGGCCTGCAATATTGCTTTTGAAATACAGTATACGTATACGTAGCCCCTGCCAATAGTTAAGCACAAAGTTGGAATTTATCATAATCGACTGAAGTTGGGGCTACTAAGATAGTAAAGATTTCATCCCACATTAGAATATTTCCCCCGTTGCCATATCCAAATATTAAATCTATCTGTATCCCAGATAGTTATCAGACTATCAGTACAAGTCAGACCTCTGCAGCAAACTCAACCTTTCAGCTTCCAGCGGAGCACTCAGATGACGTAATCTCTTGCTTGACTTCTGTCAACTGAAGTCGAGAATACTATACTTTATTTCACATTACATATCTCTGTCCTCCGTTCCTCTATTCAAATAATCTATCTGTATCTCAGTCTCTAGTTAGGTATCAATAGAAGTAAGTTCTATGCAGTTAACTGAGCCTCTCAGCTTCCACAGGAGTACTCAGATGAAGCAATTTCTTGCTTGGCCTGACAGCCAAGTTGGATCTCACTAAAACCTAAAACTGGCCGGTATTCAAAACCTCAGACCTTGTGGTTTGGGTTGCTGAACACAAGTATGCGACTTGTCGGGGTGACGCTCGATACATGGCATAACGGCAACCTTAGGCCTGGGGCCACCTGGGCACTTAAAGGTTGTTTTTTCATGCCCGGATGACAATGGTGAAATGAGCACAGGTAACCCAACTACCTCAGGTGGGATGTAGTAGGAGATGACCTCACCTTACGATGACCTCACCCGGCCAGGAGCTCACCTGGCCAGGATGTGACTGTCAACTTACCTGTACAGTACTTAAGTGGGTGTACATAGTCTTTCAAAAACATTTGTTACATGCTCACACTGGGGTATACTCGACTCTTTTGAAGAAATTTAGTGGGTTCTTTAAAATGAAGACAGCCCTATATTTATGTTCTGGACACCCCTAGCCTACGTTCCGACATTCCTATGTTCCATTTCCCATCTGTTAAAACACCCATCATTCAGACACCCCTGTCATTTTAGGAACATAGGGGTGTTGGAACATGGAGGTGACAGAACATAGGGTGTCAGAACATAGGGGTGTTGGAACAGACTGGTATCGGAACAGACTGGTATCGGAACATGATGTTGGAACAGAGGATTGTCAGAACATTGGGGTGTAACCCTTTAAAACACTGAAGGTGCGACTTTTAAAAAATATAAGAAAGAAACTGCTTCCTGTGAGAGAAAAAGCTGAAAAGGCACCCAACACTCTGCCCGTGCAGTAGCTACAACATGGTAGCCATCAGTTTGCCAGACTGGTGTAAATAGGGAGCTGATTTAGATGTCATTAGGCCTGGCTGAGGATCCGGCCAGCCTCCGCTGAAAAACGAATCTCCTCAGGACGGACTCAAGCTGGCAAATACAGGAGCAGGGCTGTCGCCTGGACCCGTCCCTCCTTTAGTGGAACCGCGTGGCGCAGCGGGACCGTGTTCGGCCCGTCACCGAGAGGGCGCGGGTTCGAATCCGGCTGCCGTGCTACCAATCTTGTGCCCTTGGGAAAGGCACTTTATTCGACTTTCCTCACTTTACTTAGGTAAGAATGAGTACTTAGCTTCAGATAGGGCCGTCCCTCAGATAAGAAGTAAAATGAAGGTCCCGTGTCTGAGGAGAGCCATACCTCAGGCACGTTAAAGAACCTCCACAGGTGCGATGGTGTGGTGTGTGATGGTGCAAAATCCTTCCGTCTAGAATTGGTGATTCTCTACAAATCACCCGGACTCCAGGAAGAATAGTGACGTATCACTCACTAATGGAGATCTGTATAACCAAACCAAACCAAACCCTCCATCCTGGGACAGAAATCTTATCAGCATGTAGTCTGTCGCAACATTCCGGATTTGTTTCACATTGTACACTGTGTTTCATTGTATATTGCATAGCCTTAAATCTACATCAGATTCTATTGTTACACTATTAGCTTGATGCTACTATAAAGCTAGTTGTCTTATACAATGTACTTACGTTTGCCATACGTTGTATCTATTCTACTAATGTTGTGCAATAAACTTTGGCTATTAAACTGACAGAAATTTGCCTGACGGCATGGAATAAAATTTTCACCCCTTCCGTCCCAGAAAATCTGAACTTCAGTACAAATAATTGATTAAAACTTGTAAAAATTGAAAATTGTTTTCAAAAGCTTAAAATGACAGCTTTTACAAGAAAAATCAACTACATGGGCTCCCCAACAATGAGTGGGATGGAGACAACCTTGCATGGGAGACAGGCCCAGCTAATGTTACCCCTGATGTATCAGTTCACCAAGGGGGCCAGACACTGTGCTGACACCAACGTCTCATGATTTATCGTGACAATTAAGGCAATCTTTGTGTATGCCAAGAGTTTGGACACTGGCTATTTCTTTAGCTTATCCTTCTTTAATGTGGCCTAAATATAACTGCAGACACTAAGGGCAAGGCCGTGTGGCGAACATTTAAGAAACACAAATGTCTAATGATTTATACTGACAATTAGATCAATTTTGTTGTATCCCAATGTTTTGGACAGTGTGGTCAGTAGTTCAGCTCATGTCCTATGTTCAAATAGTATTCACGTAGTCTAAATATAACTGCAGACATTAAGAGTAGTGCCAATTGTGGCAAACAATAAAGAGTACCAATGTCTGATGATTTATAACGACAATTAAAGCAATCTTCTGGTGGTTGGTGGATGCCAACATTTTGGACAGTGTGGCCAATAGTTCAAGTGATGTCCTTAATTCAACTGGTATCCATGTGGCCTAAATATAACTGCACACATTGAGGGCAAGGCCATGTGGTGAACAATACGGAACACAAAAATCTAATGATTTCTAATGACAATTTAAGCAATCTTGTTGGTTGGTGGATGCCAACATTTTGGACAGTGTGGCCAATAGTTCAAGTGATGTCCTTAATTCAAAAGGTATCCATGTGGCCTAAATATAACTGCAGACACTAAGGGGAATGCTATGTGGTGAACTATTTAGTATAAGGAACACAAAAGCCTAATGATTCATAATGACAATCAACTTAAAGGCTATCTTGGTGGATGCCAACATTTTGGACAGTGTGACCAATCACTTGTATCCAAGTGGCCTACCCAAGTCAGGTATAACCGCCCACACTAAGCTTGAAGTGCAAGGTCGAGTAATGAACAAAAAAGGGGCACAAATATCTAATGATGTATAATGACAATTAAGACAATTTTTGTCATCCCATGCTGCATCAGTCATATGTATTCTAGTGGATGCCAACATAGTTTACATTGTGGCCATTACTTCTGCTTATCCTTAATTCAACTTTTAATTCAGCTCATGTCCTTAGAGCAACTGGTACAGATTGTGGCGCTGCACAGACAAAACAAGGCAATGTGCTGAACTATAAGAAACACAAATACCGAATGATTCATAACGACAATTACAGCAATTTTTGTCAACCTATATGCATGTAATACCGTTATTGCGGATGCCAACATTTTGAACATGTTATTCCTTAAGTATAATGTTAGCTGCACTCACACAAAGGACAGGATATTGTGGTAGACATTTAGTAACAAAAATATCTGTAATGATCAATCAAAGGCAATTAAAGCAATCTTTGTCACCCTAATGCTGCAACCTGTCGAATGAGGATGCCAACATTCCCTGCAATATTCTTGAGCACAAAGGTAGCAACAACTTAGTCTAATATTACTCATGATTACTAACTGCGCTCACAGAGGGGAAGATATTGTGCTGAACTACATTTATAACGAACACAGATGCTGATGATTTATAATGACGATCGCAATCTTCAGCACCCTATGCCACTGCACATACAAAGGGTAAGACAGGGTGATAGGTTTAACATAAATATCTCATGATTAATAATTAAAATGACAATTGAAAGCAATCTCTGTCTGCTTGCTGCACACATCAATAAAGAGGATACCAACAGATCAAGCAATGTGGTATCTTAAACATCATTCAACTATGAGTAATGTATTCAGTATGTATAAGTTCAACTTCTTCTCGCTTCTCAGAGACAAATGTATATGTATATTATGTTACCCCTGATCTCTATTACAAAAGGTACAACTCGAATGTCAGATAGTTTATAATGACAATTAAAGCAATTTTCTCAAGCTGTTCAACAATATATTTGGAGTAGACACACACGACATCAATTGCCAACATCTTTAACAGTTCAACAATTAATCCGGCTTATGTTACAACCTTAGACACAACCTTACAGGAGTCTCCTGAAAGCCAGACCAGTGTGCTTTTGTGTCTGGGACATGTTCTGGTAGGTTTCACCCCAGGAAACTGCTCCTGAATGGTCTGGCTTGTGTTACGACATCCCGGAGTAACAGTATACTCATGCTTGTGGACATGACATTAGGTTGAACCTGACTGTGTGGCTTAAAGGATGAACAACAACATGACTGGCAACCATGTGGCCAATCTTTGGGTGTGTTTTGAGTAATAGAGAATAACAGAGAGACAAAATGTCTTCTCAAACTGCAGGTTTGGTAAGCTGATCTCACAGTAGCAGTTGAGGGAGTGTGCAAAGTTTTGCCAGCTCAAACGTCTCTTTTGCCGTATTCTCTCACTGCAGCTGCAAAAGACAACACACAATCTTTAGATGTCATCAAGAAAAATGAAGAAAATTTTCGAAAAAATGCTGTTTTCTTAAATATAGCCGGGCTTCTCTGACGGCTACCCACCAAAGTACATCTCCTTGGAGAGTAAAGTAAAGAAGGGGACATTTTTCTAATGTACCTTTCAACAAGGTGTTAATAGGTTCCCGCACCTGTTTCCTTGAAAGCCATCAGTAAGACTTTATTACAGCATTGTGGGGCTGTTAAGTTGCTGACTGCCGCCTGTTGTGGAAACAGGGGTGTGGATGACTGAGTAATTGGTGTTTATTTGAAAGGTAAGAAAACTCGCTCGTAAGTTTTACGGCAAACCGGCTGATGGCAGGCTGCGTGGACAGGTGCGAGAATGTAATGTGTAGTGACAGGGAAACTGCCGAAATCAAATACTGGGTTTTAAACTGTTGATGTTAATCATTGCCACGTTGGTCTTCGTCATTAATCTCCAAGCAGATGTTACAAAAAAGCAAAATCATAACGTTTCTCAAGATCTTGGAGCACTGGAATTCTCCTTAGGCGACCTGATTATGTTTGATACTGTCTTGGATAGTGCTTCCCTAGCCCACGGATACTGTCTTAGCTCATTTAATGATTTTGCCAACGGAAAATCTGCATGGTGATTACATCATCATTACAGAGTTGTCCGTCGACATTTACGTAAGTATCTCTTTTTTTCGTAAGCCAACTCTCTTTTTCTTCAAAAGTGATGCTTTTACAGTACTGGGGCAATTCTTCCTCTCCGTTGAGGATGACCGTTTAACATTGACCTTATTCTTCCAACTTGTTTAGCCACTAAAAGCATTCTGACGGAGACCAGACAGGGTTTTAGATGTCCGCAGAACGGAAACTGCGGAACTATCCACCCGTCTTGTCCCCACCATGACCCGAGAGCTCACCGTAAAACTTAGCCAATTTTACAACCGAGTGTTTATGTGTGAGCTACTCTTACCTGGCCCGAGTGGGTGGGATACTAGTGCGGAACTAGGGCAAACTTTACTGATCCTAAAAACGTCCCCAAGGGGAGCTAATAGTTAAAACAAGCAACGATAAGGTCCGCTGTTAACAGGTTCTCATTAGTGACCAGTAAAGGGACTCTTCCTGGCTCGCTGGTGCAGCTACTGGAGACGGCAACAGGTCGCCGAAGTTTCCGAAAGGCTAACGTCACGTTTCCAAACCGGGGCCCGGCTGGGCTGTTTGTGGAAACGAAATATAGAGCTGTATACGTAAAGATATACACAAATGATGCCCACGACTATTCTCATTACATCTTGTGTAGTTTGGTGTCTTTTATAGTATATTTTTCGGGTCCCGATTTGGAAATGTGACGTGGGCCAAACGGGACTTTTCAAATAATCAGGACGACTTTATGGTTCGGGTGGGGGTAGATTGGAGCGGTGGAAGTTGTGGAAACACATTGAGAAGTACCGCAAACATGTCACATTGTCGGTTGATGGTTGTGGCATCACTAAAGACCCGCCTGCCAAATTAAGTATCACACACTCGTGCGGGCGTGGTGAATTATTGAAAATAAAGTAGAGAGCGCCAAGGAACTGTTTTTGTCAGAAATTCAAAAGTGAAACCCCCGACTTTTGCGACATCTTCTGAAACGGAACGCGATGATCTCCAAAGAAGTGTTGAAGATTTACGTAACGTTTTGACCACAAGGACAAGCGAAAGAATCGTGCCCTCTTTTCATGAGTAACTGCTATTTGCCGTTTTGTGTCATTGTTTGCTAACCCTTGACAAAAGTGCATACCGTTTACTATTCTTTACCGTTCCGAGCCGGTCCATTTTTATCACTACCTGGAGCCTCACGTGGCCGTTTCTCTCATTACCTGTCTCTGTCGGCAAATAAATGAAGCAAGCCAGAAATGACAAATGGGTAATTATCGGGGAATCAGACGGCCAGACACCCAAATGGCGTCCCAAATCGCACTTTGAAAGGCGGGCGATACGGACGACAAATTGCTCATGATAAGAGCCCCATAATAAGACATGTTATCGGTGCCTTCACTTGGCTTTGTGTTGAACACAAACAGCGACAGGTGACGTGACCTACAATCGCTATCTCCAAGCAGATGTGATGGTTGGGCATGTTTTGTGCAAATTTTGTGGCGTTTTGTACATCTGTCTACGTCTGCAGATGGGCACCGAATCCTAACAGAAGATACACACGCAAACCTCCTGAAAGGTGTACAAAACACCCCCAAAGTACGCGCAACGGAAGCCTGACCATCACATTTGCTTTAAGATAATGTTTTCAAATCGTTGTGTCGACATTGATAAAGACCGGGCTCAGTGCTCCGGGAACCACGAACTTGAGAAACGCGACGCAATCCTCCCAAGGCAACCAGGAAAGTTTACAAGTTCTCTTCCCAATACATGTATCTGCTTTGAGATTAGCTGGTGACCTACAGTGGTTATAGTTTTTGTGTAGTCATCGTGACACTGCAGTGATGCAGTGGGGACAATGTTGGCATATTCACCCAGCGGCGCGAAAGCTGTCTGTTCTACCGTCCAAGCGTTAAGCAGAGGTTCGGCTCCGGCTGCCTTTTGCAGCGTTTTTGTCGGGTTTTCAATTTTGTACCGTTTAGCTCATGTCCTCCGGCCAAACCTCTGTCGACACGTACTCTTGGGCGGGGCAAACTATTGAAAAAGGGTTGCCGGCGGTATAAGAAAACGAAAGCCTGACAAAAATGCTTACAACTCGTCAAAAATAGTCGGAGCCAAACCTCTGCTTGGAGAGTATTTTGTCAAAGTCTTTGGGCCAAACAACTAGCGGTGGGGAGGTTTTAATGCAAGATTAAGTGGTGATAAATAAGCACACCAAAAATAAATAAATTAACTGATGACGGGAGGATCTGGTAGTTTTCAGCAAGGAGATTTTCAGTGAGTGTGCACCTGTACAGTTTCGCCAAGAAGTTTAAACTCCAGGCAGTGCGAAAGCACTCGTAGGGTAGATGTCTTTGTCTTGCCATTTTGGCGTCACAATGTGGCAAACTTTGAATTTTTACAGTACATGGGGAGCATCAGATCCCACTGGACTTTGTACTATGGCGACGTCGCCGGATGCTAAATTGAATTTGCGTTGTAACTACGAAGGATGGTTCCCAGGCCAGAATAAGCCCCGACCTGGACTATTGGGCCCGAAAAAAAAAGAAACTCATTTCTTAGTTGATATCAACTTTGAAAAAATGGCTTTGTTTCTCCATTACGTTTGAATGCTTATGCATAGCTGATCTTATAAATTGTGAGAAATCTGTACCAAATTAATCATGTTTACCTAGATAACCAATTAACCGCAAAATGGGAAAAGCCGAGCACCCCGGGTGCGGTCCCAGTGCCCCGCCCTAACCGCGGGTGACCCCAGCGTGTCGCCATCTCTGCTGTGTCTCTCCTGGCTACACAGCTCCTGCAAGAATCACCTGCTGCTCTCCAAGCAGAGGTTAGGCTTTTTTAATCGTTTTTATCGGGTTTTCTATATAGTACTGTTTCTTTATGTCTCGCGGCCTAGCCCAATAAAAATGCATAAGAAACGACAAAAAAAACAGTCGGATCCTAACCTCTGGTTGGGTAGTATCACTTGCAAGACCTTGACAATAAAGTAAAGAAGGAGTAACGACCGTCAGAACCGACCTGTACCCCCCCCCCCCCCGTGACTTCCTTCCGCTTGTGGAGGTTCAGTCCTTTATAGAAACAGCGTTTTGTTCAACTTTATTCCTGAGCAGAATGAACGGAAGGCCAGTGTAATAAGTGTAGACAATAACGCCTTTAAAAAAAATCAATGAAGTGTGCATTCCACATCTTGAAGGTCTTTTAGAGGAAGAAGTAGAGACTTCCGTTGGAGGTCAGGAACCTTGATATGTGATTCTACTGTTATGTTTTATGGACATAAAGCTCTACATGAACTATGAGGACAGGCACTACAGCCTGTCGACATCGTTGTTGAGCAAGACTGTGTACATCGCATTGCTTCTTATGCTCAATATTACACGCTGGTAAACACTTTTTTTAAATTGTCGTTCCGATGTCTTGGGGGAAACGCGTTTCGCGTGGGGTCTCAATGGCGTCCTAATTCGAGTACTAGTAATCCGTAATTCATTTGTAACTTCCCGGAGTTAGACAATGGAAAATTGATAAAGTTGTAGGTTCATTATTACGTCAAAACTGTGACAGTATTATCGAAAAAAAGACTTGCAAAGCGTTCTCCGCATTTTCGTGTATCAGTGTTCATTGGGCCACTCAAGTATATTTCCGCATATCAGTTAGCGACAAATTTATAGTATCGGCGTAGTAAAAAGTAAGCATTCATCAGTCCATCCATTCATTCATAAAAATCTTCCTAGTAGTTGACGTCAGAGGGTTAAGACAACAGTGGAAGGATTGCGACCCCGCTATGATAGGATTTGTACCCCGATCGGCCACATTTATTTTCTTTTCAGTGGCTAATGAAGATCGGGAAATCACTTGTCGCCGATTGTCTGTCAAACAACAAAAACAAAAACTGGCCCTTTTTTCCATGATAATCCTCCTCGCGCCCAGTTGTTCAACCCTTTGTTTCTGTGTGTAAATTTTGGCGACAGGCCAGAGGGAGGCTAGATTAGGATAATCTGTGGCAGATTGCTCCTAATTGGGACTAAGAAAACACGCTTGAATCGCGGGCTTTGATGCGCGAGGTGGGGCCTTTACATGTGAATGCGCGCTGTTGGTATTGCTAATCCGACTTGCAGTACCGCAGCGCGCCGCTTGGAGTCAATTAGGAGTCACCGTCTCTGGCTTGGTTGGTTTGGAGCTTGCATGGTGTTTTCAAGCTGCCCACTTCCGCACCGATGGAGAGTTTAAAAAAGAAGAAACTTTTCTGTGTAGTCCTTATGTATCTAACAATTTGTAGATTGTGTCAATGCTGTTTACGGTCCGGTACAGTTTGTTATCATTGCGTTTTACAACGTTTTATACTTGTGACAAGACCCGAAGAAATGGAGCCTTTGTTACACCACATACACATCTTCCTCTATAAAACATACTTGATCAAGTTGGTACCTTTCTTATACCACAAGATTGCATGAAAGAAAAGAAGCGTGTTCTGTTGCAAATACATGTACAACTTAGTGTTTGCTCCGGTATTCTCCCAAGGCCACAGAAAACCTAGAGGACCCCGACGTTTACCTGTGTCAAGGAGGTTGTGCCAAGACCTGAAGAACGGTGAATTTTGGTTCCACCCCATACAACTCTTGCGCTATAAAGTATAACCATAACTATTAAAGTTGGCCCCTTCTTATGTCACAAACGCGTTCAGTTTGCTCCAGAATTGTCCCAAGGCCCCCAGAAAACGTGTCTACTAGACAACTTGTCTGGTGGACCCCATGGGGAAAGCAGACAGCCAGAAAATCGCGTGTTCCGCCTGCTACATGCCCCTACTGTGCAGCGATCCCAGATAAGATTACAAGATTCTGCCACCGTTTCACCGATTTTTCACGCCAAATGAGTTGTTTTCGTGTGTTTTTTCTCGGCATCTCCAACCCGGATGTAAAAGTGTTTCAAAAGGAGCGTGTTTTGTTTTTTAATCCCCCAAGAGAGATTTCTATTGTTTTTGTATGAATTGTTTTGGCGTGACGTGTTTCAACTTGTTCCAGTGTTTGATTCGAGCCAATCTCAAGGGTGACGTTCATTAGTTCACAAGACAGCCTCAAGAAAGAGTGTTTTTGAGCGACTCTGTGGCGTTTGAAAGTAGCTCTAAAGGCTTCCTGGATAAGTTTATAAACGCGACCTCGTGTTGGGTGTTCAAACCCGCGCGCGTATTCAAATCGGCGGTGTGTTCCAGTCGTGTTGTGATTGGCTGGGAGACAACTAGGGGGGAGGACCCGGCACTCAGTAGTCCTACAGGCGGTACGGCCACCGCAAACAGCCCCTCACCGCTGTTCACTCGCTGTTTGGGGATCGAGTCTTGCGGTTTGGCAGACGACCAAGGCAGCGAGAGACCAGCTGGTTTCTTCCCCGGAGTTTTGGCACCCGCGTAGACACCGCGGCGAGCGAGAGACGCCGGCCGGCCAGCATGGACCCACGTGCCGCGGAATCCGGACGGAACGCGCGGTGACCAGGGGAATATTAAATACACGAGCACGGGAAAAAATATACACACCCGCCGGAGAAAAGGCCGTGGCGTTACGATAATAATTTACATGTGGCGGGCGAGTCGGACCTGTGAGCGGCTCGGGACACATCGCACCTACCCCCGAAGGATTTTGTAGCTCTCACCGGTGGAACTGAACGCGCATTCAGCATGGTGTCGGCGACGTTGCTGTATTCATTCGTGTGGATTTTCACCGGAATACTCGCTGCTGCACAGGATTACAACCAGGCACGTTACCTAGTTTCGTACCGGCGGGTCGGCTCGGCATACCGTACCGGCTTTACCGAGCAGGGTCAGGCACGGGGGAGCGTAGAGCGATAGTCTGTGAGGGGGCAGGGAAGGGTCGCGGTGCCGGGGACACCTCGGTGCGGTTCCCACGGGAGCCCTGGGGGTTCCTGCCGCCGGGTGACAATTTGCACCCCGGTGATAAGAACGTTGTGGGAGGACCCGTCCCGAGACCGGCTCGTGCCGTGATCTGATATATATAAAATTTTACTACTGCTGTAGATAGCTGCCACCTATCTCTTATATTGTGTTTGTTTACTCTCGCCTCTCTTCTTTTGCCACATTTTCCAGGGAAAGGACAGACTGGAAGGGGCGTACGAGGGGACGACTTTAGCGAGACACCCTCAGGAGTTCATGCCGCCCGAAGGTATGGCACATCCCATGATCATAGTCCTCAACTCTCGCTATCTCTTTCTTCTGTGACAGCTTTAGGTGATTGACACATTCCTGCCAATTTCATAGTTTTCACACCTATGTAAAAATTTCTGGCGGCTACAGTGTAGCGAAATTGTGGCAAAACCAGTCTGGGGACATGTTTTTTTTTTGGCTACAAGTTTTTGCAACAATCGCGAGCCTTGTTTGGGAGGGACTTGGGTCTGGCCTGACTTCAATATCATGGTTGACAGACAGCCAATTTGAGAGCAGGAAAGTCAGTGGGGGAGACTCTGCTCAATAGCAGGTGGCCCCGAAATAAGGTTACTCCACGGGTCTTACACACATCTAAAGCAGTCCAAGAACCCCTTTCTTGTAGGTATGCGTCACCGTGGAATTGAGTTATGGTAATCGTTCCTAAATCCTTCTTGCAGATTTTGAAATCGTGGCACCACACTTGCTCGACCTCAATGGGAATTACCTCTCGCATGATTGGCATGGCCGACGCCCACCCGGATGGACCAATCAGGACCAAGCTTTCCACGTGAAGCTACGCGGGCATGGTCAAGACTTCCACGTGGAGCTACAGCCCAACCACAGACTTCTCGCGCCCGGATTCGCCGTCCACCGCCGACGGAACAAGGCCACGAAAGTCGAAAAATACGACCAATCGAGACATTGCCACTTCCACGGAAGGCTCCTTTCTCACGGAAACTCGTCTGCGGCAATAAGCACATGCGGAGGCCTGGTAAGTACTTCTACTATACCTTTCTCCTTATGCAATGGATACAGGACTTGTATTTGTGCATTCACCCTACACAATTGGAGCACTCTGCCACAAGGAGGGGTGCATTCGCCTGAACAGATGGCTTTGAGCGGCCCGATCCCTTTCACTCGGCCGGCCGGTGTTTGCTTCCGCGCTGAAAGGTTACACCAAACAATATCTTACACGCTGTATTTGTTTCCCATCAGTGTAAGCACCGTCTGTGTGGGGCGTTTGTCCCTCTACGGAGCGGGGGCTTATCTGGGGTCGGGGAGAACAATTCATTTAGGACCTCATTACTGAATAGTTGCCACTCTGGGCGAGAAGTATAAATAAACAGGTGACAGCGCAGTGAAAGGGGGTGCGTGTCGTCACACCTAGGCTTTCGTGCTCCGAGCGGGACACTGTGCAAGGAATACACAACTGTAGCTGAAAGGGGATTTCCTTGCTATTTTGAGTTTTTCTTTGGCTAGCTGTTTCTTGAATGTAGAGGTCCCTACCGTGCTGTGGTATCTATACTCTTTTGTAAAGTTTAGATATTTTTGAAAATGCCAGTACATTTTTGTATTACCTTGTATGCCTTGATTTAGGCATTGATATTACAGATCACATGATATCATAGAATTGTGGTAGAATTTTTTTAATTCAATATTTGTACCAGGAAATTGGCTGCCAAGAAAGCTACTGATACTTGTACGCTGCCCCTTGTTACTATTAACTTGTAAGATAAGACACTTCTAGATCTTGGACGGGTGCCCAAGGAATCTTAAGTATGAGATTAAGTTATGAAGATCTGTTTAAGATATCTTATAATCTTAAACCCCACCAGGAAGAACTGTGGGCCATCTCCCTGAAGGATATTCTATACGGTAAACATTTGTCTAATCATTCAACACGTTTACTTTTGGCATAGCTTCCCTGTTACAAGGACCCCCTGGAACGTGGAAACATTTCTGCTGTATCGCAGCATTGTTATCCTCCTGCTTGTGTGTGTACCGTTTCAAGTTCATGTCTAACCCCTGCTGGTGCTAACCTTTATTTTCTTGGCCGGGCTGTTGTTGTTTTTATGCGGAGGGATCTGTCTGTCATATGGGTGTAAATCCGCTAAGCAGACTTTACAGTCCTCCCCTGCTGCTGACCCATGCGGTAATGGTGAGATAATTATAGGGAGCAGCCTCCCCCCTAGTGGGGTTGTTCATGTAGGAACAACCCCCCCTGGTGGGTCGGTGCATGTTGAACAACCCCCCCCTGCTATGATGGTGCTACTGGCTTTTGTTAATTGTTTTATCCCAGACGGATTTTATTACAGACTTGGCTACGGGTCTTTCAAGGGACCTAATCTCCAAGCAGATCCTACGGTAGCATAAGATAAGATAGTATCAAAAGCTGGCATAGGAGTGAAGCCAGCCTAGGAGTGTGTTTTGCTACATGGCAAATGGACAGCTCTTGGCTGACTACACTCCTTGGCCAGTTTGGTACTATCTTATGCCATTGTAGGATCTGCTTGGAGATTAGAAGGGACAAAGCTTTTGGAGAAAGGATGTTTGAGAAAGGTTCGGAACAGCTGGCCTGTGTTTTTGCCATGTTGAAAGTAAGGGACTTCTCAGAGAACTGTGACATTTGAAAAGTAGATCTAGAGTTGCAAAGGTTTTCCTATTCAATCTTCCACCTGCTGCCTAATCTTATATCCAAGTGAATACAAGTCTGGAGCCAAGTGGCTTCCATATGAAGGAATTGCAGCAGGCACAGACAAAATCCAATAACTTGTTGCTCTTGCAGGTTAATCAGATTTCCAGATCTCACTGAGTGATAGTATTTCATTGATAAATGTTGTGAGATTCTTCAGTATTTTCAGCTTCTGTTCAAGCCTTATTCTGTTGACTGAGCCAGAATTTGCAGATCTCTCAGCAGTTGACTGATCTAAAAGCTTGCCTGAGGGAAATAACTTGTTATGGCGGAACCAATTTAATCAGCCGTTTCTCAGTCCCATGCACATTTATATCCTATTTTCAGTTTTGAGTCACATTAGTAAGCAATACCATAAGGGGATATTTTGCAAGAATATTTGGTAGCCTAATTTATGTTGTTTTCACTTTCGAAAGCATCTTTTATATACCAAATCCTCCATTTTTTTATTTAGCTAGTTCTTGAATTTTGTCACATGAAAAAATATCAGGGAAACAGGCAGTAGGACTGCCGTGGCCCTACGTTGACTGATGAGTCCTCGCCCTGCACTGCAAACGTCATCCCTTAGTGATGGATGCAGGGTGCACCCTTCCGCAAATCTTCCTTGTCTGCCGGCTCTCTCCTGCGCATACCTGTGCCCACCCCTCGCCCCACCTCCCATACCGGTCCCCAACCCCGTCTGGGGGAAAAATGGATCCACATGGATGAACCACAAACATGTCGGGACGGTAGACGTGAAATTTCACCTTCTCCTGACAGGGAAGACCAAAAGGGTTTGACTCCGCTGCCCCCGAGATTCTTGGTACCATCCCTTTTCTGCCTCCCCGCAAAAGAAAAACAATTACTTAGTCTGCCTGCTGTCAAACACAGCGTTTTTCTGGTATGGTAGCTACGGTTGTCACCAAGGGTTAGACTGAACTTGATATTGTAGTGATTTGGTTTGATTTAAAATCCCATCGATCAAGCCATCTTTTTCCTCGACATGCTTTCTTTTTCCAAGCACGGTGTGAAGACTAGCTGACTGCTGCCCACCCCTGTGTAAGACCCACACAATAGTAGAATCAAATACTGGATAATAATCTCATGCTAGTGGGCGTATCAAAATTCAAATACTCCCAAGCACAAAAAGTAGGTGTGTAATCTAAATTTGGAGAAAGTGTGCATTCTGAGCTCTAACCAGCTCTCTAACTAAGACATTGATTCAACAAGACACCAGAAGTCACGAACAGAGATCTTAAGTCGCCCCTCTGGTCACCAGACAGAAGACGTTGTAAGATTAGATGTGACAAGGCCATTAAGGAAGGACACAGAAAGGTGGGTTCACCTGAACATTGTCACCTTAACCCCTTGGAAGCTTAAGTGGCTCACGACTCTCCCCCAAAACAACAAACCCGACCTATTGTGTCCAAGTCTACCGTTTGTACCATTTTTCCTAAACATTTCATCTTAAATATTTCCTATCACAATTCACATAATCAGTGAACTGCTATAAGATGAGGGGTAATGATCGGAAGGACATATATCAATTAAGGAGACGTTTTGGGCTTGACTCCATTCTCCCCACAACAACAATCCCGCCTCTGTCAACACCTGGTCTGTAGAAATGGTAAAACAACCCCGTCCCAAAGTCATTGTCGTCGGAAACCAGCCCCATTGTGGTGGAGAGTTGACAAAATAAGCAGAGAGGCACTTGCCCGGTCCCGGCGAAAACGTTGCGGTGGGGTGAAAACGTGCGCTCCCTTGTTGTGGGTCGGGGGGAAACAGTCGCCTACTGTGTCACGAGTTGACAAAACAAGCGGCGGCCACTTCTCGAACCAACCAGTCCATTTGCTGTGGGTCTAGTACAGCACAGGTGCAAACGGTGGGCTGGGAGTAAAAATGTAGAACGAGGCCGTCTCTGCTGTTTTGACCACTAACAGCGGTTTTGTCTGGATAGTGGATAGAAAGCTGGTTACAAATCACAACATGTTTTCTAGACATCCAACCGGGGAAAATGAACTAAAGGCTTGACAATACCCAGTGTTTTTCATATGTTTTACTTGTCTCTGTGGCTTGACATGGCAAAATTCATCATATTTTCCTTAACCCCCCCTGCCCCGATCTTATTTTTGTTCATAGAAATTTTGCGTACCAGTACTGACCCCATCATAATCATTTACCCCTGACAAATTATCTTTGATTTTGATAAGCTTCTCAATCTGTCCCTGTATAGTGTTCACATCATCTCTCGAGACAGCCAAGGTGACAAAGCAGGTGCGATACCTGTCTGTGTGTATCCCTCCTATCCCTTGTCACTTCATCCATCACTCCCTCACTCAATCACTCATTCCCACACTCAATCACTCATTCCCTCACTCACTCAATCATTCACTTGTCTTGCTTAAAAGGCGGAGAGATAAGAAGTTGAATTTCTTCTTCGTTTCTATTCATCAAAACTACCCAGAAATGGCAGAATGCCCTGAGGACTTCCAAGCTGCCTGTAGAATCAAACATGTGAAACACTTTTTGGACCACACTCTGTTTTGTAGAAAGATGTTCTGCAGATAGTTTTAGAGGTGCTGCAAAGACCTTCCCATCATTAAATGTGTCTTTGCTCTCCTTGTAGTGCCTAGTGGCACATAGGGCAGCACGTTTTCTTGCAGTTTCAGTAGCAGGGTATATTCTTACAGTGAGGGGTTGCTAGCCTGTTCACTTTAACTTCAAACACAGAACCCATTTTTACGTGCCCAACAAAAGATGGTTGCAACCCCAACTGAGATGCCCTTACCAGGATTGAACCGGGGTTTCCTAGTTACCAAATGATTGGAACCAAGGAGGTTAAAGAATCACAGGAGAGAGCTCAGTCATTAACACCCCACTGCGGGCTATTGTTCAGACCCTCCGGGCCCATTGTTTCCGCTATCCGGCGGCGCGTCTCTGATGACCATGATGGCCGCGGGGTTTCCCGCCATTTCTGATGAGCCCGGACGTGTCAGCCAATCACATGAGCCCAGCTATGACGTCATGCACCGCGATCCCGGCCGAGGACGACCGAGGGTTGCCGAACTGCGAGCGAGATGAGCGCAGTTTCCGCAGATTTCCTTATTTGGGAAGCGAAGGTGACGTGTGCAAACAGTACTGTTGTGGAGAGACCAAGATGGCGATCATGTCGATACTTGTTTCGGCGCTGTGCGACCAAGTTGAGTGAATTTACAGGCATTTTTGTCGCTGTATCCCCGATTTTTTTGTCTCAGAATTATGAACAATATTCTCTACTTCATGTGTCTATTAAAAAATTATTACGCTTGCCCTGCAAAAGAGACTTTTTTTCAACGATAGTAGTGGGCTTGGGTGTGCCAAATAAGTATTTGTTGTTGCTGTTTGCGATCGATTTTTGCTGTTCGTGATGCATGAATTTTGTACTCTAAGGGCTCCGTGGATGTTCATGGCAATGATGGGAAGCAAGATGATATTTCCGAGGAAATTTATTTTGTCGGTATTGAGGGAATTTTTGCCTCACGAGGAACGCATTTTTTTTACACAGATGGCTTGATATCTTAATTTGACAGACTTGAAAATAAAGTTGCATAGCGTTTCTCAAGCTTCTTACAAATACTATGAAATAGCTCCGTGTGTCCTGGGCTATGAAAGCCGACCCAGCGTTCTTCTACACCGCGTGACTTGTTGTTACACACATTTCTGTGGCCCGTGGGGAACTATGCTCGCACTTGCCTCAGGCGAAGTATCGTCACTATTGATATCTGTTTCCTTAGTAAAAGTAGCGCTGTATTTAATGAGAATCATCCTCAAAATCGCTGAAATCCCGGCCCCAAATCGATGTTCCTGGACGAGTGATGTTGAAACTGACTCGTAAACAAAGGCCCACGCTAGCCTGGCGAGATGCAGATTGGGGCAATTAGCACTTCGATGTGATTCACACTCGCGGCAAAGATAGGAACAATAGGAACGCTCTCCTCTCTTTCTTTAACCTCCTTGTTGGAACCAAGAGCTCAGGGACTGAGTATGTCCCTGCAGCTTAACTGGTAGCTACAGGGACATCCCTTTATAATCATGTAGCTCTGCCATAACTTAGGTAGCTTGTGTGTGAACTTGAAGCATACTTGTGTTGGGGAGAAGCTGTTTCCATTAACCCTCAACCCCGCCCTTGACGCAAAGCATAAACGAAGCGCTAAGTATCTGCTATTTAATCTCAAATATTACAATATTATAATTAACACGGGTCTCTTTGAATGTGGCTGTATTCACTCCATAAAACAGACTGTGCCAAGGCACAAACCTGGTCCTCAGGCTTCATGAAAAATAAAAAAAAATCTGAGAACCAAGAAATCGAATTAGTGTAGCCTCAGCAGAAACGTTTTGGTCAGTTGTGATTTTTCTTGGTGACGAATCGGTGTAGGCGTAATAAGACGAATCCGTGTAGGCGTAATAAGGGCAGCAGTATTAGATCAGGATTAAACCCAGAAATGAATCTGTCACCGGGTAGAAATTAATCTGTCAGCTTAATCAGAGTAACGAGGGCCTCCTGGTTAATTCAGCCATAGATCTATGGTAAACAGGTGTTTTCCTTCCATTTTGTATTTGTAAGAAGAAAGACATCTATGATGCTTAAAAAGGTATTTTTTAGATAAACCAAACCTTATGGACTTTTCATTAAATCATATTTATTCTGAACATGATGAATAAAAGGTACTATCTAAAAGCCTAGGACAACCCTAAAGGCACAAACAAACAAACCCTTTACCAGAATTTCTATTTTCATAAGTGCGCAATGTAATATACAGGATGAGTTCATAGGTACACTCTTCTTTAGAAAAATTGCGACAATTGCAAGCTATCAATGTCATCTTTGACTTTCCCATTTTCAAGCATTTTTATGTCTTATCAAGGGTGATCCCCCACCTGTAACACAGGTGTTATCCAGGTGAGTCCATACCTGTCCGTACTACAGCTCCGAACACACACACACACCCTGTCCTGTTTGTCTCCCATCCCAACAGATCCCCTGTAACAACAGTTTGGACAGAAGAGCTGTGCTGAGATCCAGGGGAGGGAAGATGGGGGATTTATTAACAGCAGTTTGTTTGGACAGAAGCCTTTTAATCTCCCAATGATTTATGTGGGGAAGGAAAAATAGAAGCTCTGCTGGCCTGGTGGCTCACATCAGAGAAAGGTTTATCACTGGAGAGGGTCCGTATGGGGGAGTCCTGATAACATTTAATGTTGAATTTAGAAGAACCCATGGGGGAGATCCGATAACACTTAATGCTAGATTTAGGAGAACCCTCTACATATTACAAAGATGGTGATTATGCAAAATTTGGTCACCTTGCTAAAAAATCATATGACTTTTCCTATGAATATCTAAGAATTTTCACAGGGGATCCCATTTTATGTCCCTTCCAAAAGACAGATGCAGACCCAACCAAAAGGCGATACCCAGGTTTAGAACTGGGGTCTCCCTGTTACCAACCAATTGGAATCAGGAGTTCCACTGAGAATCTGCTACCAGTTGCGCTACAGGGACATCCCTAGATGCAGCAGCATTGTGAGAGAAAAACGAGAAGAAGAGACAGTGACAGAGCATTTTCCACTCGGCTTCCTCCCAACAAAGCCACCAGCCACACTCAGCCACTGTGTTGAAACCCGGGGACGATCCCTTTTCTCTCCCGGCCTGGCCCAAAGCTGTACAAAGTTGGCAGCTAGAGCTGTGCTGTATGGAGAGCGGTGACCGTGCCGCTCGTCAAACAAGTCCCCGTTGTTTGGTGTAAATAGACGGGCAGCCCTCCTGCCCTGAACTACAAATCTCTGCAAACATTGGTGAGGTCTGGCTGGAGCTGAGTGTGCTTTTGGCTGGTGGGGGAGACATTTACATGTAGTTGTCTCTACTACCAGACTACCTACACTGGCAATATTGAAAATGATTTGCCAGAGGAGTTTGGCCACCATAGGGCTTCCAGAGTAAAATGATAAACTTTCCAGGATTTATACCATTTCCCCGAAAGTCTACTATCTACAACCCTTTAGGAAGGCCTGGTGGATTGCGTCTTCAGTCTTTAGAAGTTCTAAGACATGAAGTAAGAGAGACAAGATGTTATTGGGTATTGGTGCCAACATACGTGAATAGGTGTCCTTACCGAGGTTAAGGTGTTCAAGGATGCGTCCCCATTTCAGGTGGACACTTGTAGATACACACCCACACATCTACACAGCAAATCCTCGTCACTGTTTGACATTAAAATAAATATTTAAAAAAATGGGTCAAATGCAAACTTGATAATTCCTTGTTATTTCACATTAGTGGGATATAGCCTAATTTTACAGCTTAAGCCCTGTGTGAAGTTCTTTCCCAATCCAACCCAAAGCCCAGTCAACCTCGGGAGCAGATAGGATCCCAGCACAAAGATGAATTGATGAATTTTCTTTTTGTAACCATCTCGCACAGCTTGTGCACTAACACAAGTAGGTCGAGCTGGACACTCTTGACCACATCAGCCTCATTGCCTTATCAGCAACTTAAGAATGTCATGATAAGGAAGGTCTGGGTCTTTAATGAGTGCTTTTGTTAAGGAGGAGGAAGCTGACAAAAGATTTGTTTCTTAATTAGCGGCATTTGAGACAGTTTCTAGGGGGATAAATGAACAGTTTTTATATATTTATTTCAATTAACCCACTTGTTTCACCAGTATCTTATCCAGTGTTTTGTCTTATCTAGAGGTGGCCTTGCTCTATATATAGTGTGGGAACTTACTGTCCAAGCAGGATGGAAATAATGGTTGACTTTTTTGTCTTAAAACATTTCAGGATAAATGCTCCAGTTTTTAAGATAAAAAGGAGCTAGGGGATATGCTGCTTTGGGAGTTGGGATGTGATCATTTTCCACCACTGGTTTTGTATAGAATTATGGTAACAGTTTCACAATTTACGTTCAAAGAGAATGAAAGATTCAAAGATTTTGCATGGGTGTTTGAATGGATATAAAAGTGTAATTGCACATTGCATTTCATCAGTTGTGTCTGTCATGATATTTTTAAGCATGCGATTCTGTGTACTGTAACACATACTGATACTGCTTAATTGATAATTGATATGTCCTGTGGTAAAAAAGGTATGCGAAATTCCAAGTATTCGGCACTCGAGATGCCCCTTTGCACCCCTTGCAAGCCATCGACTACTGAAGGAGTCCTCACAGCTGTGGAGGACTCTTCAAAATTCCTCGCAAATCAAGATAACCGATCGACACAGAGTGCACCGGCTACCTTTTTTCTTCCATCTACTTGAAGATCACCACAAAACAAGGCTCATGGAGTCATTTTGGAATACAGTACTGGATTCTGAAGACAAATGTTTCTTAACTCTCGTCTTAAAAAAGTTTTGAGTACCCAACAGGGAAGCAATTCCGTGGAAGCTTGAAACCTCTAAAACACAGCTTAGCAACCCGGTGTGGTTTGGACATCCTTTCGATAAGGCCCGTTTGCGCAGGCGAGGCATTTATCTTGCAATTGTTTTTAAGGTCTGCAAATTCATTAACCTTTGGCCAAGACAGGTGAGATAACGAGGGCAGACGTAACGGTCGTTACCGGTAGCCGCGGCATGTTTGGCTCGTTGACTCGGCACCGGCATGTTTTCTGCCAGCGAAACTACTTTTGCGTCGGTACAAACATCTTAATAGAAAGATAAGGTGCATGTCCTACCATAGAAGGGGAGAAGAAGACGGGAGTTGAATATGCATGTCTGAACAATGTGTAATTCATTGATGCTATATGTGACAGGTGTTTTCTTAACCTAGTGTCGTTCTAGATAGTTTAATGTTTATGGCAATCAAGAACATTCCTTGTCCAAGTAAAGTCTGGTTGTGTACAGAGGATTGAGAACACTTCCGTCAGGACTGTAGTTAGACGTCAGGCTATTGGAACAATTTGTAAAGTAAGGTAGATTTTTAACCAGAAAGGAAGTTACCTCATGTTTATGCAAAGGTATGGACGGACAATCGCCATAAACAAGTGAAATGATCAGCTAGCAGAACACAGATGTACATGGCGCTATCCCCGTCCACTTGTGGTCTCTCACGATTAATATTTGCCGCCAATAAGGAGACTTGGGGAACGTTTTGCTCCCTTATTTGTGGTGTCCGATAACTGAGATGCCTGGGAGATACCTGTCTGTCTTGAGTGCTTTTCTGCATTCTCTGGACAGGTATCAGGCACGAACAAATCATCACTGTGTTTCTCAGCAAATTTGTAGAGAAAGAGAATTTTCCTAGGGATTTATTTCGTGATACTGATGGTGCGTCCTAACTGGAATAATGCTTGTCTAGCCTCTTCAGAGACAGAAACTGGGGTCGATTGTCACTTGCAGTTCAAGTCAAAAGTCTTGAAGAAATATATGAAGAAGTGATCTCTCCTCCAGGCCACATTGTACACCTAATCTGCCAAGTGGTTGTCCTATCCGGATCTAGTGCTTGTCTACTCTGTGCATAGACAGAAAATGGGGCCTATTGTTACTTACATTTCAAGTTTAGAATCTTCGTAAGTCTTGAAGAAAAGGCATATAAATATATACAGAAGTGGTCTCCTCCTCTCCTGGTCATATTGTACGCCTTGTCTGTCCAGTGGTTGTTGGTTGTTGTTGGTTACGCGCGTTTTTGTCTGTGTGTGCTGACAAACACGTGTGTCTGGCTGTAGTACGTACTTCCCTCCAGACCAAGTGTACACGTACATTGTATGCACCTGTGTAGCACAACTGTCCCTGCCCTTTCCTGTTGTGATGTTGTCCCTTAGGCCACACCAACTCAGTTCCTCGGTTCTTCCAGCCTTTGAAAGTAGAAATGGAAAGCAAGGCAAATAATAATTGCAGAGGAAGGCTTGGATATGTGTATACTCCATTGCATCTGTGAGCGTCTGTGAGCTTTATTGTACATTTTTTCCATACAGGGCGAAGTACAGGTCACAATACAACATGTTCAACAGATGTATCTAACAGATACAAAACTAAACTCTTGTTGCGTAAATTCGACTTCTCCTAGCTTTACAGTTCTAGTTGAGATAAAAGAACAGATCTGGAAATGGAAAGTTGCACCTTCTTGCATTTTGAATACGAATTTTTCTACATTACTTAAGTGGATGAAATAGGAAAACATATTTTGTACAAGCCTTTACAGCTCATATATATCTACGAAAGAAATGCAGCATCCATGAACCAACTGATTGACTTGATACGGCCCCACAAAGTGAGTTCACACACGTGTGCTCTTCCTGTAGCACCCACCAGTAAACAGCTGATGTAACCGGAGATAGCGAGGGGAGAACACTCAGCTGGTCTGCGTGTGACCAGCTTGTGCAGGAGCACAGTCATAATCTCCAAGCAGATATGGAAAGGGAAAATTGTTAAGTTTCTAAAGCTTCTGGCCCGATAGAGCAGTGGGCCTCTGGTATAATTGGAAATCCTTGCTGCTCCCATGAACCATGAACTTGAGAAACGTAACAATTTGACTTTCTACATCTTCTAGGAGATCTGGAATATATTCAAACCTGTACTGGTGTCAGTTGTCACCTGTATGTATAAGGACCACCTCGCTATTGTAGCCACCTTTTCTGTGGTCCCTTGATAGTTTTCTTACAGACAAAAGAATATAGAGCCCTGGCATACCTCAGAAATGACTTTTGACAACTTTTTAGTTGCCCCTTAAGTTATTTTCTCCTCTGTCCTTAGCGGGACGAACAGGGCAAAGTACTTCAAGCTCTGCCATGCACCAGAAATGACTTTTGACCACCGAAGACTGTTTCTCATTACTTAAGAGTGTTTTATGGCTCTCAATCTGATCGCAATTACTCTGCTTGGTTCTTTGAAAGTTATTTACAACAGGCGGCTTTTGGGAAGTCATTAAGAGTTATATGGGGGAATGTGAGAAAAGTGTTTGCACCTTGCAGTCAACTTACACCTGCTTAAGGACACTTCAGGTGAGGTCTTGGGCAGAGGGCACGTCTTACCTGCACAGGTGACATGTCTTACCTGAACAGGTGAACTGTTGTGCATACAGGTGGATATCTCCAAGGGTCTTGACAGGTGAATCTTGAGGTGATAGGTCACTCGTTACTTAAGATGCCCGCCAGTTTTAACTGGTCTCAAGGGTAGAAACGTTTAAGTGGCTGTAACCATCAATGTTGGCAAACTCCCAATTTGTTAAACACAGCCTAAAACCATAAAAGGTTTACCTGTTACCACAACCATCTTTAGAGCTCTTTTTTTTTTTTTTTTTTTTTTATTCACATTTCTTTAAAGAGGATGAGACGGAAAGCAGACCCTGCTTATCGAGGTCTTCTCCTCATGTACATAAACAAAATAAGGACACACATACAGGACTACAAAACGCTAAATAACACAGTCAAGAGATAATGATAACGACATGAAATAAAACAACAAGGAATCAAATAACAAAGTGACGTGTAGCTGGCATACAAACTTAGAGCTCTTTGACTTTCTTAAGGGGACTTGGGAAGTGTCTTGACCCACCTAGAAACTGTCAAAGGAGAGAGAGAGTTCAGAAGGGAGGATTTTAAAGAAACGATGAGTTTAAATTGTTAAGGAGTGTGAAGAAATAAGCAGCTTTGTTAGTTACTTCTAGCCGAGTGCCTCCATGGAAAATCTAGAGAAACATGTTAACAGTTACTTCTGCTGGTCATTGTGTTGCTAATCTCTGTTTGTTAGACATTGATGAACTCTTTGATAGTCGATTCTTCTTGTATCTGCTCTGATCTAACCGCAGACGACTCTAGCCTTTTGTTTCATGGACGTCCTTTTAAACTCGCTGGCGCAAATGTAATGTTTTTATCCTCAAGAAATATCTCTTTAAAAGGTTTTCTTGTGTTCCAAAGACCGAAACCTATGAATAAAATGGAAAAATCCCTGTTCATCGCTTGTTCAGGTGTTAAATGAAGATAGCAAATGAAACAGAAGATGACACCAGATTTGTTGTAGCTGCAGAAGTAGCAGTCTGGTGTACAAAGTGATAATTGGCACATCTGAAGGGTTTAACTTCCCAATTTGTAGGGCAATCTCCTATAAGTAGTGTGATTAGAACATTTATCTATTACAGTAGGGATCTGCAAAACAGGCGTAAAATCATTTAAGGTTTTTCTGGCAAAAAATATCACCAAAGCTGCATTGTATAGCTCTTAAGTCTTACTGTTCAGGGCTCGATATTCATTTTTGGGATTAGGTGCACTGGTGCACCCAGCTTAAAAAATTGGGTGCACTTAAAAATTTTTGGGTGCACCACTTAAATCTAAGTAATAACTTAAATAATAAAACTTAGTTACAAGCTATCAAATTCTTAAACAAGTACCATGACAGACATTTCCATCCTCTTTCTAACTTAGATGTCAAGAATATGTTATATACTAGTATACTTTGATATCTTTACATACAAATACCTAAGAAAATATTTGGGTGCACCCACAGAAAATAATTGGGTGCACAGCTCCAATTTTGGGTGCACCTGGGTGCACATGCACCCAGTATTTCGAGTCCTGCTGTTATAATAATGATTTTACTAATGGTATTTGCAAGTTCTTGACAAAAGACATGAAGAAAAATCAAACAAATAACTATTCTAATATTGATCTATTCTCATTTGAATGAACACTTCCTTCTGTCAAAAGAACCTCTTTAGCAAAGAAATGGTGTTTGCCCTCTTTTCAAGGTCAGACCTTTTGTTCAAGGTCGAATCTGGTAAGGAGCCCAGCGTGTCTCCTGAACTCTGCGGTTTGCTGAAATGACTTTTGAGGTAAAGTGATCGTTTTCCCAGCTGGGAAGGTCACGTGGTCCCAAGGTCATATGAGATCTGTGGAGCATAATCTATGAGGTAATGTTGGGATCAAGGATCAGCCATATAGGGACATCGCTCATGTGGGTGGTTGGGGAAAATCCGGATTAGAGCCCAAAACGTTGGTTCTGTGGATTATCAACCGGTTGGGATTGTTTTGATGAGGATGTACCAAACAACACATACGTGAGAAATGTGGGGCTTCCTTTTTCTTGTGTAACGTTACAAGAAATCAGCTGTTTTCCAAAAAGTACAGATCTATGTAACAGGATGGAATACAAAGAAGATGTCTGCTTGTGTCTACATCTTCACTTAAAAAAAAAACACCTGTGAATCAACAGATTAAATTGGTGTGGCCATACGTGAGAAACTCAGGGCTTCCTTTTTGTTGTGTACAACAAGTCAGCTGTTTTCCCATAAGTACAGATTGAAGGGATTGAAGGCTAAGGAGATTGCTGGAAGTTCTTCGGAAGCAGAAGAACAAGCTTTCAACTGCATCATTGTAAACCTTTTAAATCCCATAGGAGTTGGCTTAGTAGTAATACTGGACTTACTTTAAGCCTAAAATCTCTATACAAGCTCGATAGAGGTAAGCCAGGAGTTTACTTTTAAGTACAATTACAAGTCACCACGCTCGCACTTTCCACACATGACCAACTTCTATAAACAGACAATTGTTACTTTTAAAAAAAGCTGAGGACATGTTAGAGGTGCTACAAACATGTTGCCATAGCAACCAAGACTTCTTTCATCGCTGCCCTCTTGTGCTGAGCCCATAGTGGAATGCGTTAGCGGGATCGGATGGGGGACATCTCATTGTGTCCGAGGTTTTTGGTGTGTTTGCAGCAAAGCGCGGAGCCCAGGGTTTATACAGGTGTGGGGGGAGGAAAGGGGATCACCCCGCCTGAGACGGGGCTGGAAACAAAGCAGCTGCATAGAAAAATGATCCCTTTTAATGGCAACTTTAGAAATGGTTGTAAACTATGGAAACAATTTCTGAAACATGGTATTCCTGTACTTCTTTTTTCTAAATATTTGTCAATATTCATCATGATTTACAATCACATGGTAGTACTTAATTAAAAAAAAAAAAAATATCATTGAAAACCCTGTGTGGTGTCTTTAAATGAACTCAGCAGGGCTGTCTCCACCTTAAAATGTTTTTTTCCTTCTAGTCATTGTATGGTAGTCCATGTTGTTATTCTTCATTGTCATTCTTTCTAAGCTGAAAAAAATACGGTATCATCTTGTCATGGAAGTTCCCAACAAGAAAATTTCTGCCCCCTAAATTTGGACTTAAGTTAAATTTGTTTTAATGGACTTAAAATGATACGTTTAGTAAGGAAAACCAACAATATGTGGTCCCCAACAATGAGTGGGATGGAAAAAATTTAAAGCTGGAAACAGCCCTGGTTTTGAGCCCTGTGAACAAACCTCATCAGGGCACGACAAGCCCAAGCTGCCGCACGCCCCTTGTTCCTAAACAAGCCGCACAAAGCCGGGGGACGGACTGCCAAATAAAGAGGAGGTGTATGAGGGACGGGAGTCAATATTATGCCAAACAGCACGGACAGAAAGGCTATTAACGAATCTAGGGAAGATGATCCGTTTGATACCTCTTAAGAGGAAGTCCTTTTTTGTTTTAGAGATCCAAGTAGAAGCGACACAACAGTCTGGTATACGTGTAGGTAGAAAACAACATCGGTTTTGAATGATATATGTTTTCGTTTATTTTGCGAGTTAAGCCCTGTTGTGTAATGCAGAACAGGACCGGGCAGGTTTCTTTAAGGGTGTCTCGTGTCTCGGTCCTGAATGGCCTTAAGGTCGGTCTAAGACACATGTTACGCCTCCTCTTAAAGAAAACACTCGTCGTAAAAACCAGTCGTAAAATAGAACAACCCACAGCAGAATTACAATCCTTAAATAACCCTCAAGCTACCGAGGGACTGCCATAACCAGTGACGATCAGGGACCCTAGAACTTTAAGACGTTGTCTACAAGACGGTGCAGCTTTCTTGTAGTGTCGTTCGCAGTGTTGTGCCCACATGTACATGCAACATTATACACCAAGCAAAACACGGACCCCCCATGTGACAATACGCGTCCTCGATCTCGCTGGCTTTGTTCGGCTTTTGAAGGACTTAAGTTTCGATATGAATTTCTCAGACATATGACTTGTTTCTATGCAAGTATAGTACGATAGTGGGTGACACAGTTTTAATTCAGAGTCACTTAAACATGATCAAAACAGATCTGCTCTTCAAGTAACTTAACATCAATTACGGCTTTACCAACCTGGAATGTTTTAACAGGCAACTTTTCTTTTAGTATGGGAGGGATTCTTAAGGTTTCTTAGTTTCCGTAGCTTTCCTTGGTGACGGTCTTGGCATGATGGCAACTGCAGAAGTAGAACAACTTCTTGAAGGACTGAGACCTTGGGAAAAACAAAGTTGCTCCTCCCTTGACATCCGAGCTGTCAGTCCGAAACGTGAAAGAACTCGATACCTGCTCATTACCTGCCGTTCCAGACATCGGGGGCTACAATTACCAATTTGGGTCGCCCTCACCTGTCCCTATTATCACCTGTTATTCCACCTGGTGACAGGTGGATAGGGCTTAACACATGGGGGACTGATCATTACTGGTCATGGGGTAATAATGAAAACATACTGCTGTCCTCACCCCCACTCTGTCAACTTGTGGACTTTCCTTGCACATCAATACAACATTCTATACCCAAGTCTTAGAAATATTCCACCAATATCTTAAGATGCAAGGAACCTCCCTCTACTTCCTTGAAGGACCCTCCCCCCTAAGAGATGTAAATGACCATGTCTGAGACTATTTAGGGTAGAAGTAACCAGCTCGAGCCTGGAGCAAACATGGCAGACAGAGAGACATGAGACATTCAGGCAGTTAAAGTAAAGAAGTAAAGTAAAGACTCTGTCCAAGTGAAGCATTGAAGCATGGCACATTTTATGTAGCTAATAGTGAATGAATGAATGAAGACCTTTATTGTACAGTACAATCATTATGCGGCTTTCAAGAAAGCATTTTAGGTCACCTGCACTCTTTTTGATAAGTGTGTTCTTAAGGGTCTCTTACATGTAGAGTCCAAGCATATTTGTCACAATTTGTTGTAGTAACATGATATCAATAATATTTTAACTTATGATCTCCACAAGTTCCAAAGAGAACTCTACTTTCCTAGCACAAACTCAGAAGTAGGATGGGGCGCCACAGTCACAATAAGTGTTAGTACGTCTTAGATGTTTGTCAAATGTGTCATGATAACATATGTTTGTTTGATATCAATAATATTATAGCTTTTTTGTTAACTTTACTTATGATGTGTACTTGCTAAGTATAGTACTGTGTCACAGGGTTGCCTCGGCTTCATAGCATAACTTGCTACAACTATATGTACATACTTACCGTGTTAGCGCCTTGAAACGTTACTTCAGAAATAGCTTTGTAAACATATTAAAGGATGGTTAGAAGTCCTGGGTGGTATTTTTAGTGGTCGCAGGTCCTTCTAGGGTCACTTCTTACTGTGGGCTGGGATGGACATATGTTAGTCATGGTAGGGGGAGGTCTGTAGCAAAATGCACTAATTTAGAAGCAGATTAAAAATTTTCTTGTAGTCTGTTTTCTCCTTTTTGTATGTCTCTTGGAAGTTACTTTTAATTAGAAGTTTGAAGTTGAAGTTTAGATTCTGGTCATTGGTGGAAGATGCATTTTTTGCTGGTTTGCAGGTAAAGGATGAAGACAAGCACAGGTCTTTCTTGAAGTTGAATATTTTCTCTGTACCAATTTTGTATATGATCGTCCTTCAGCATAAACCCCAGCTACTGTATATGTATAGATGGTTTAACTACCCTTCAGCATAACACACCAGCTTCGCAGGCACGCGGTGCAGCAGCAGCTGGTTATATTACACTGAACGACCCTTCACACCACACTCTTGCACATCTACTAGCTGCAAGCATTCTTCAAAGCTATCTACTGAGGATGCCCCTACTGCACTTGGCGGCAATGAATTCCACCCTACCATAGTTCAAAGAGATTCCAGCCAGGCAAGCTGTTTGAAGCTGTGGCCTGGGCTCTCTGGGGTTGGGGGTGTCACTGGGCAGACAGGGGTCAGAAGGGGTCAACTGTTAACTGCCTGGGGGTCACGCGTCAGCCATAGTGATAGCCGCAAATGGCAGGGCCAGTGAACCCAACTCTTCACCTCCTACAAGTTATAATGATAGCTGTCTTTAGGAAAACTGTTGTAGATTACATTAGATTAGATCATCAGATGTGGAACCTTTCTGTTACCTTTGCCAAGAAGGCTAATAGTTGTTTTAGTTACTGTTTGTTTGTATGTGGTTTTGCAGCATAACCCAATTAGCTATAATTATAAATGGATTGTCAGGAGATTTGGTGTATGGTTAGCTCTTGTCCTATCGAAGAAATGATCAGATTTTGGGGCCCCTGGCAGCTTTCCAAGGTACTGCTGCTGCAGCAGAATTCAGATTTGGAAATCTTGTTTGATAATTTTAGTTTATGGTTTCAGCCTAAAATTAATAGTTTTCCAATCATAAAGAGGGTAGCATGAACTTTTTCTTCTCAATCCAGACAATGTCTTGATCAGTCAGCTGTCCTGTCCTTCGCAGTTGGTGCTTGAACCCCCACTAGCGATCACCTGTCCATTCCAACCCCCCTTCTCTGTGTCATGCTAGGAGGAATTCTGGAGAGAATTCTCTCTAAGAAAGATGTAAGTCATTCTGACATTTCCTTGTCCAAAAATCAGCTCATTTCGTCTCAAAGGAATTAAAAGACATGAGATCACTTCACACTGTCTTCCTGCCATGACCAACCATTTAGTAACCAAGGATGCATCACTATATGCATCATTGCATTAATTACTGAGTACTCTATTTCTTTAAACTAAAACTACAATCGTATGTGCAAAGAGGGTCTGCATGGGGGGCCCCGACAACGATTTACGTTGAATTCAGAAGAACCCCCCTACGTATTACGCTAAATCAAGGAAGGCAATTACGCTAAATTTGGTCACCTCCCTACGAAATACGAAGATAAGATGATTTTCCCTACAAGTTATAGGAAATTAAAATAGGCTCCCTACGCCTTACGGAAAAGAGTATGCATGTACGCAAAGTTATGGATGTACAAAGTAGCTTCTAATTGATATTTAGAAACGTAAGCTTTAAGTGTTTGGAACCCACATAAACATCTGTACAGTAGCTTATATCAACTCTAAACTGTCCCATATGGAGGAAAGGTGTTTCTAATTGGGACCAGGGGCCTGGTTATGATATATGTACTAGTCAGTAATACTAGTGGCCTGACACAGAAATATGGCCGTGGGAGAAAAACTGTTCAGGCCTGGACTTCCAAAATTCTACTTTAACCTTTATTCTACTTTAACCTGTTATTTCTGGATTTTTCCCTACTTACTGTACCTCATTCTTCTAATAAGTTCTATACATAAAAGACCATTACAATGGCTGGACATTCAAAATTCTACTTTAACCAAACTTTATTTCTGGGTCTTTCCTATTTCCTTCCCCTCTCACACTCTTCCATACTTAAAAGGCCATTATATCAAAAGCCCATGAAATGTGTACTTGAGATTTTTTAGACTCCAATGATGGTGAGCCCATAAGTATTGAATAGCCCATGTCCAGTGAAGCCAGGCCTGTCACACCTGTAAACCATTTTACATGTGCCAACAGTAGCCTCCCCTGGGAAGGAGATGGCTTGACCCAGGTCAGCACCCTGGGAAAGAGAGCCTGCCCTCTTGCCCTCTGTCTGACCAACAGCTGAATGTCGTTCATGGAAAGGTCTTCTTCCCACCATCATCATCTTCTTCTGACTGCTACCTAGCATCCTCCTCCATCCTCCTTATCTTCTGAGATCTTTTCCCATCACTTGTCATCAGTGCTCAAAATATTTTTTTTCAGCCAGGTTGCCCAGGCTGTAACCTGAGTCAAAAGCTAGATTGCACCATCAACATTTCAGGTTGCCCCACTTCCTCATTATTACTTTCTTCAAATCAGCTAGTCTTTCTTCCAGTTACATGTAACTTCTTATCAAGATATAAATACAAATTTTAAAGCTTATGCACATAGGTATGGGAAAATCAGACTGTTCCAACTGCAAAATTTCATGCACTACTCTACATGGGTTTAAAATGAAGTTGCTGAGCAAAATGTGGTTGTGTACATGCAAGTGGGTATTTCGAGCACTGCTTGTCTTCTCAAAAATGCCAACAATCCCTCTGGAGGAAGATTTTTTGTGAAATTCTGGACCCTTTCCTTCCTGTATTTCTTTGTTTTCCTTCCTACTTTTCTCTCTCTTTGGTGAAATGTTGCAATTTTTCTCAACAAAGGAGTGAAAAGGGAGCATTTCACGAATGTACAGTTATTTCAAGGATGTCTGCCCTCGATTCAAACCCACCGGGTGTTTCATCGCAAATACAGGTGGCGGAAAATTCTGGCTATTTGATTGTCGTTTGTGCACTGTGTCCATATGGGCCCACTATAAACATGGGATTACCAAATAATCCACCTGTCCATTGACCAGTGGTCAGTCCGGCATTCCTGGGAGGACTGGGGAGAACTGACCAGTTTACTCACTCAGGCATTTCTAGCGAGTGTTTCTTGGAAAAAAATGAGGTGTGTAAAAAAGTGTACTGTCAAACCTGGCCAAGAAGACCACTCAGGGGACCAATTCAATCTGGTCTGTGTGGACAGGTGGTGATTACTCCATGGCAAAAATTATTCTAAGGGACAACTTAAAAGTGTTCACAATGGCCAGATTGCCCTTATATAGAGGTACATAGTCTGTGTAACCCAATCTCCGCTGTCCAGGGCTGTAACTGGCCCCTCGCCACGGGGGCCGGCGGATGTTTGGCGGGCTGCTATAAGCGAGATTTAATCAGGCTAAGAGGTACAGGTTGGACTTTATGTATTTTTACTTCTGGAAGCTGACGCAGTTGCTACCTGTATTAAAGTCTTGTGTGCCCACACGTGTCCAGGTCACATAAACAAACAATCGCAAGGCTCCCACAACGTTTGCTCAGGACAATGTGCCACCCACGGGTTTGTTGACACAATGATCATCTTTTTCACCTTTGAAGCCCTTAACTCCACCTGTTTCGCTTTGCTATTTATCTTCCGCACTTTCTTGTGACTTTAAGTCGAGTGAGGGGACTCAGAAAAAATGTCACCCTTCCCTCTCTTGGATCCTCTCTTTCCAAACAAAATCAGGTCATTTTCTGTGTCTCAAACATTGTAACACTGCCAATTATGAGAACACCTCTAAAACATCCTCAGACCACAAAATATCATTCCTTCGTTGTTCTCAAAGATTTTAGAGGAAAATAAAGCAAGTGGGCAACATGAAAATAACTTCAAGGATGGTAGGACTAGAACTTGCAACTGACTTCAGCACTAGTCTATTCAACAAACATTGCAACAATCTTGAAAGTACCTGAAACATCCTCAGACCACACGATTTGGGAGTACTAAGACATAGCAAGAGGACAACAGAAAAACTACTTCACAGCTGTTAGAGAACTTGCAACAGACTTCAGCACTAGTGTATTCAACAAACATTGCAACACTGGCAATCTTGAGAGTGCCTAAAACATCCTCAGACCACACGATTTGGGAGTATTAAGACATAGCAAGAGGACAACAGAAAAACTACTTCACAGCTGTTATGAGAACTTCCAACTGACTTCAGCTCTAGTCTATTCAACAAACATTGCAACACTGGCAACCTTGAGAAGTACCTAAAGCATCCTCAATACACACAATTTCTTAACGATTTTGGAGTAAAGAAAATAGCAAGAGGACAACATCAAAAAACTACTTCAAGGCTGGTAGGAGAACTTGCAACTGACTTCAGTACTAGTTTATTCAACAAACATCACAACACTGCCAATCTTGAGAGTACCTAAACATCCTCAGATGACACAATTTCCTTCGTCGATTTTGACATGACATAGCAGGAGGACAACATAATAACTACTTCAAGACTGGTACGTGGCATAAGAACTTGCAACTGACTTCAGTACTAGTCTAGTCTATTCACTCCCAGAAACTGTGTGAAACAAGAAGTACAGATTTGGAGTAAGACATAGCAAGAGGACAACATAACAACTACAGTACTTCAAGGCAGTTGAACAACTTCAACCTGGTAGGAGAACTTGCAACAGACTACAGCACTAGTCTATTTATTCACTCCCTGAACCTGTGTGAACCAAGAGCTACAGACTTTTCCCCAGGCCAAATTTTCCAGTTCAATAATTTACTTCAATCTCCAAACCAACAAATCAAATCAGTATAACCTCAGGTGTGCTGGTTAGAGTGAAAAGTGGTTATACCTGTACAATTCACCACAGGTGAGCTTCTGAACGCTCCCCAATATTTAACCAAGTTCATGTAATGCTTTAAACAACATGGTATCCTTTTCAAGTCCTGGATCGCTTTTTTGGATTCCCTTTTCATGTTGTCATGTACAGAAAGCCACAATACAAAGTGTTGATTGAAAGGTGGGTATACCTGTACAGTAACCACAGGTAAGGATTCTATTGTCTGTGCTCGCGGCTCGAGCACACCTGGCTGCAGCGAGACAGAGAGAAAGCACAGCCCGATAATCGGACTTCCGGCACGCGCCCCGGGTGACTTGCCCGGGAGCGCGGGGTCACGCGGGGTCGCCAAATCACGGGCTGCGTAATCCCTGCACGATTGAGCGGTAATCCGGCTACCCAGGTGGCAACGGGGACTGCAGTCAGTCTTTCTGTGGTGTCAAAATAGTCATGCCTTCAAGTCCAAAAGTGTTCAACCAAGGCTTGATATGTTCAAATACTTTCCTGTTTGAACTATTTGAAAACTTGATCAAGCACGGTAGGAGCATCCTCTCTAGTCAGACGTACAAAGGCCAGGCACAATCGGTTGTCTGTTATATAAGCTGTTGTGTCGATTATGGTTCACACCTTGTAGCAATATGCTATGTATATCCATGTGGAGCTCTTTTGTTAGCCTGGGTATCCAGCCGTAATA
>NC_049984.1:2542567-2586614 GCF_000003815.2 Branchiostoma floridae
GCTGGATACCCAGGCTACTCTTATGTGGTGTAGATGCTGGTTTACACCTCGGAGCAGTGTGCATGCTCTTTTGCGTAGAGCGAAGTCTACAGTTTTAATCTCATGTAATGCTCATGCTCTCATTCAATGTAGAGTGCTATCAGTGTCTTCTACGTAAATTGTATAGGACACCTGAATTCTTCATTGATGAAGCCAGTGTGCTGACTCAAACCTTATATCTAGCGACTTCCTTCCTGAAGTTAGCATTGATGTCACTAGGAAAGCCTTTGCTTTGGACCCGGAGAAGAAATGACAGAATTTCAGGTTAGATTTTAGCTTCTCCAAAACTGCAAAGTTAGTCATCATTCCTGAAATTCTAGATTTTACAAAAATTCACACAAAATAATGATGACTTCTTCTCCACCTTTCCATTGAAGCAATTTGATGCAAAGTTAAGTCGCGAAATTGTCTTGACCTTGTCCTGGTGGTAACATGCTTGGTATGATGACAGTTCAAGATGACAGGGCGTTGGATGTAAGGAGTCTCACTGTCCCAGCAGGTGGGAACGTCAGGTGTGTGCGTACCTGGGACAGGTGTGGCCGTGGTCTGGTGGGAAAAAGGAACGTCTCAAAGGTCCTGACTTCCAAGGGCATTCAATAAGAAATGTAGCATGATTCCTTTGGGTGATACATGGTTAAAGCGTCAATTTCTTCATCTTTCAAACTTCAAATATATATATTATACTTTGAGAGAGTTCTGCTTTCAAAATAATAGTCTAAGGTCTATCTGCCATCTGTCTTTCAGCAATGAATTTGACCTAGCTTACATGCCTCCATCTTTTTCGTTATAATTTGCAGTTTTGAAAGGCCTTGATAGTAAGAGGAACTAGGATAAATTTTGAAGAAGAAATGCAGACTAGAGTATTTTCCTTTGGTGCAACTGTACTGGACAGTCGGTATCATAAAGAGTCGGCACCAATGCGGGTTATGCCAGGATTATTTTCTCAAGCTTTCATAGACAGTTGGCCACCAAAGGAGCACTTGATCTGTGACCCTCAAGGTCGTGGAGGTCAGGGGTCATGGGCAGCTCATCCATCACACTACGACATGTCCCTATACTGATCATTACGCCAACAAAGCCGCTCCTCTTCTAGTGCCGGTGCTCCGCAGAAAAGAGACAAAGAGGACACCTCGTAGCCACCAGATAAGGAAACAATAGGAGCAAATTGGCCCATCCAGCGGAATAATGGAGGCTTTTAGGAGAACAAAGGGGACTCCGCGTAAGTCGTTAGCGCCCGTCGAGATGAGTTACGACGCCTTGTGTCCGGCCAGGGTTGGGTGACTTTAATACCATTGTAGGGAGAGGTCTTGTCCGGCTTTGTAAGGGCTGAAAAGCTGTCCGTGAGGCTATTGTACCTGCTTAATTGGTGGAGGTGACAGCTTTATTGGAGCTTGTTTTTCTTTCTTCATGCCAGAAAGAGACGTTACAACACCTGTGGTCAATGCTAAATCTTAGACTTCAACTCGATTGAGCTTGGTTAAAATTCTACATCGCATTTCAACGATCGCACCTACAGGCCTTCAAGTGTACGGCATATGGGAGTCGTTAATAGTTGAAAAGTGGTTCTACTTATTGCATAAGTCAGGCATCACCAGTACTGGGGCTAAACCCGATCCGAGCGCAGACAATTCAGCGCCTGTCAGGCGTAGAGAAGATAATATTTGGACAGGAGTGGCGGAGGAGGCAAACTTGACTGACACGACCGGATCTTGGTCCCCCCTTCCATTAAACGTGAAAGGAGGTTCTCTGAAGGGCCTCCGGTCACACGTGTGGTGAGAGGTGCGAGTGTCTCTTTAGAGCGTCGGTGCTCTAAGGTCAGCACATTAGCGGCAAATGAGTTTGGCCCCACGAGCCCCCTGCTCATGCCGTGCATTGCTGGCGTGTGGAATGCCTGATAGAGTCTGGCGCACTCCTAAAGCATGCCTGTATAAAGGATGGGCAACGTCTTTTCTTTGGTAGAGGTTTTGCAAGTTAGCTTTGAAGGACACTTTATCTTTCTAGAATCATATTCTTAAATGAAAATATAAAACAAGGAAGGGCTGACACTGACACAGGCTTGCTACAAAATGCTTTTAGAAAGAATGTTTTTAAGTGAGGGCTAAGTAAGTGTCCTTAGTAGGCTTATGATTTTACCTTTTTTTTGTTCTCATTTGCAATTTCTTGATTGTGTCCTTACAAAATGGTGATTTCACAATAGACCTGTAATCAGTACAGTTTTCCTCATTTCTTGCTATCTTGCTTTTATCTTATCTCTATAGAAGCAGCCCTTAGTGCCTTGTATATGACAGAACCTTGGTCACGCACAGTCTGTGCTGTAACATCAAGTGCAGCTGACTCTGTTGTCAGACTCACACAGGAGGGATCCACAGCTAACCTCTGATCTGATCTGAGAAACACCAAATTCTGCCGACTTGGCGGGATAATTTCTGATGACAGGTGCCACTCAAGTCATATTTCATGTAAACCTGTCAGTAAAGTATCAAATAATCAGAAATTGTGTTACTCGGCTCTCTAAATGTCATATGGAAATGGGACAGAGGAAAAGAAGAGTAATTCCCATAATAGGTTAATATAATATCATCATTTTCCCCTTTGCCCCAAATCCAGAACCAAAATGATCTGTTGAAGTTTCTTAAATCTTTCTTGATCAAGTTGATCAGGGATACTTTGAGCAGGGAGTATGTTGGCAGGCAAAGATAGAAATACCAGGAACTGGTATCTGTTTATCATTAAAAAAAAAGAAATTGCAAAATTAGTACAATTTCCTACAAAGCCCACATATATATTACTCTCACATTGGTTGGTTGGCAGAATTAGAGAATTACATCAGAGAGCATACAACTCATCTATGTTTAAACTGTAATACTATGTCACAGTATATCAGGGACTCGTAGTGAAAAGAAGAGCTTTGTTTCACTGTAAGAAAGCAGACCTGTACCGAAACGCTTGTCCTTCTCTCACTAGCTTCCATTCCTTTCTTCGTAGGCAGCTGTACCCTTTTGCCTTTCCAGTCCCACATGTCACCGTGAGCCAGTCTGAAACATTGCGTCCTTCTCACCCAACACAGGATTATCCGGCCCACACACGCGTCTAAACACCAACAAACATATATAACACCCGACAGTCCCCATACACCACTGTCCCCGTGCCCCAGATCCCGTCTTTAGACCTTCTATATCGGTTAGTATGAATCAAACCCTGCCCTAGAAACTCCTGACAGCTCCGACACAGCCTGGCTTTGTGAGAACCTTGCAGAGAGGCGGACAGAAGTAATGCCTGTGTTCTTCTCGCTGCAGCTAGGTTGTTCTAAAATGGGCTATCACGTAGAAGGTATGTTCGGAGGAACACTGTAACTGTTGTGGTACTGTGTGGCTCTGTATTTGGTACTGAATGAATGAACAAATGAAAGACGGGTGGACGACTGAATGTCGTCTTGTTCTCTACCTTGAATGTTTGGTCTTTCTTTTCCGACTGCAGTTTCTGTATCCTCTTGTTGTTAGATAGCTGTTTCTTGGTTCATGGCGAAGTAAGAGCTGCAGTTTTGTCTTAGTTTCTTGACAGTGGACATGAAAGAAGACATCTTCCGCAAGCACAGCTGTACCTACAAGTGCAGAGGGAAATATAAGGAAGAGAAACCTGACTTTTTTTGTTGAAAAAGTGTCTGTCTGTGTTATAAATAGCCAGGACCAACCCTGGCCTTCAATCTCTGTCAGTCTGTTCTGTAAACAAAGGGCTAAGTTTGGTCTCAACTGACAAGAGTGATCACCTCCAGAAAGATCATCCACCATTATCTGGTTAATTCTTCCCATAGAAAGAGTGTTTTTTCTTAGAATCGGTCCTAAGCTATCAAAAAGTCTTTGACATTGTTGATAGGGTAAGAAGTTCAATATGTTGTTCCTGTCAAAACATTTCTTTGATGTATTAGGAGAAAGTAATAAAGACTCTGGATGTGAACTAGGTCAGTAGACAGATCAGGAGGCCACCATCTTGGAATTCAAGGACATTGCAGAGGTCAAATACCTTTTTTATACTTGTCTAGACTAGAAAAGCAAAGAGAAAAACTTACGGAGAGAGATTTTGTTCCAATCATGTATATTCATGCATATCTTGTAAACTCCATTAGTGACCTTAAGGCTTTAAGAAATTATGCGATGACCTTGAGTAAAAGGTAAGAAAAGAAATTAAGCATGAAAGGGATAGATGCCACTACAAAAGACTATTTAGCAGCAGTTAAACTGTTTATCCATAGCCTCAGTCAGCCTCCTGACCCTTGCGGTGTTGAGGTCGTTGCCCCCACATGCGAGTACTTGCCCCAGAAACAGCTGATTGTTTTAAGACATTGTACGATGTTGTGAAGACTGCGACTTTGATTCTTCGTCTGATTTATTAGAAGAAGCCATGGTCAGCGAGAACATACATGCTGACCCTTCAAATCTGTAGCTATCCTGTGTTACATTTGGTCATTTTGTATATCTTAGGAAGGACAACAATTCACATCTGAAGACCATTTGTGACTTTGATTTTTACTGTGATTTATTAGAAGAAGCCATGGTCAGCAAAAACTGCAGCAAGTTACCAGTAGGGCTGTCCTTGTATCTGTGGTCATTTCGTGGTTGTCAAGTTTAACAGTTTGCATCTAAAGATCGCTTCTGACTTTGATTTTCGCTGTGATTTATTACAGAAAGGCATGGTCAGTGAGAAGCCTTAGAATCTGGAACAAGTTATGGCTATCCTGGGGCTCCCTTGGAAATCAGTTACGTCAACTGAAGGGACCACCGTAAAGATGAATTAGTAAAGTAAATGAAAATCCTTGTAATTTCTGGTTTACTATCACGAGTATAAAAGACCTGTCTCTTCCAGATCACTTCAGTGTCACTGACGAAAACTGGTGGATTCCAGTTGAAACGTCTGACCGTTTCCAAAATCATATCCAGTTGCTTTAGTAACTGCTTTTTGGCATCACTATCATGGTCATTTACCAGTTTGTTACCAGTGGTTCCCATGTGAAGGCTTGGATTCTGCGTGTGATTTATTGTGAGACAGCACGGTCAGTGACTGAAGACCTGGCTAAACCCTGCTGCAACCCTATTCTATTCTCCTCTTTGCTTAGTCTGGCTGCCACCTACGTTTTCATTTGCTATCAGACTATTTCTAAACAGAAGCCGAAGAGAGAAAGCGAGACGAAGGAGGAAAATTTGCAAGGCGCCATCTTAGAAACTTTCAGCCCTTTGTTGCTAACATATAGGATGTTTCTTGTCATCTGCTGTACTTTATTATTTTTTGTTCTGTTCAATCTGCCACAGTTACAAATTAAGTCATGGGGATTTTCACATAAAAGTTTGCTTGAAATATCAACTTGTCATTTAATTTTTGGCCGGTTGTGTCTGTCCAGAGATGTATGCTGCTGCCTTGCCACTGCCACCTGTTTCCACCGAGGTATCGCCCCCCTCCCACTTCTTGGCAAGGACACTGCACACCTGTTTCAACTTGTCCTCTTTGCTCTCCCTGTTGACTTTGTCTCAAAACTGCTCTCCTGTCTGCTCTGTCTGGGTAATGTGCAGTGGCTAACCAGCGTCTCCAATCTGGACTCAAGGACAAGGGTTCCAATCTAAAAAAAAAAAGACTTTTGAACCACCATATTAAGATGATACAGTCATTTGCATGAGATATGGGCATGACTCTTTTGTCTGGGTAGTGTGCAGCCGCCAACAGTGGCTAACCAGCCGTCTCCAATCTGGACTCGAGGTCAAGGGTTCCAATCTCTCAAAAAAACAAGTTTTGAACCACCATAAGTATTATATTATAAGGGTAATTTGTTGGAGATACTCTTCTGTCAAGAAAAGTGCAAACCCCGCAACGCAGTTCTCAAGAAGCATTGGAATATGTGCTAACAGTCTGCCATCTGGATCTCAAGGTCACTGGTTCCAGTCCCACAAACCAAGACCAAATGTTTGGATTCTGAAATACAATGGGAAGGAGTTGATAGATTTTGTATGACAATCTGAGTGTCCAACGAAGAACACATACAAAAGCCACCACTGATGACATCTCTGTGGAAAAGTAGGAATACACTCTAAAGAAATCTCCAAATATTTCTCAATGATAGAAATCGAATTGTCCTTAGATATATCATTCACCTGGATGTCAACCTTAACCATCATGGAAAAATAAAATGTTCTGTTCCCTGTGTCACACTGTCCCATCCAATGCAGTGAGTCCAAATTTGATGTTCAAAGACATACAACTGCAAGCTAAAGGTGGAGCAAACTCATTAAAGTTAGCACATTACTCTTCTTTCTCCTTGAGAGCTGTTATAAATGGCAGGTGTAACAATGAATCCTTTCCACCCAGCATGTCAGAACACTTACCAGGTGGGTAGAGTTTGTAGGGGCAGTGTCTGGCTGCCAAAAGTGCACAGCATCCCCTTGTACCAACTTCCTCAGGCCACATCAATTTTATTTGTTGTTTCTTGGATTTCCCGACCCTACTTTTTCCGATTTGAAAAAAAAAAAAAACTTTTCAAATTGATGGCCACACCTTGTGTTGACAAAATTTCACTGCCTCTCCTTTTTCAAATTAACCATGGGCCTTCAAATTCCAGTAGCTGTACGTGCCTATTTTGGACGGTACGTTTACCATTTTTCTTCTAACTTTGGACTTTGCTACCAGGGACCCCCTAAATGTTGAAAATCTAGGTTTTCCTTTCCGATCTCTCCTACCCCCGACTTTTTGAAAAGTTTTTTTTTTATATTATTTTTTCGACCGACCGACCCATTTTTTTTTCTGAAAAAATCCGAGAAACAACAAATAAAATTGGTGTGGCCTAAGGGCAGGAAACAGCAACACTCCCTGACAGGAAGACATGCTAAGCTGTTCAGCAAACTTGCTCGGACCAGAGAAGCCAAACAGCAGACACAACATGTGGAAACGGCAAACTTTGTGGGATCAGAAAGCTCTGGGCAGTCGGTCAGACAAACATGGCGGGGAAACTTGAAAGGAAAAATATCTGAACCTGTTCCCTACACTCTTTAAGCTTACCTAACTGCCTGTACTTGACGTGTATGCAAGCTTACCCAAATACACCCCAGCTTGTATCTGGTTTAGGTGTTAAGTGCGTGTTCCGATGGCTTTGTCGGTGAAAGTGTTCCCAGTCAAGCCTTCCAAATGATTGTAGCAGTATAGCTGAGAAGGGGAAAAAGTTTTATTCTTTAGAATTCTGTGAGTTCCTTGCCTTTTGCCTTTAAAGTCTTGATCTGGTTCATGTCTTATACTTAGTCTTATGCAAAGTCTTTGAATGCTGAGAGTTGCCAGAGTCTCTGCTTATTTTAAGTTTGAGAGCGCAGCAGTTATTTTATTGGCACTGATGAATCCTGGCTAATCGTTTCCAAGTTGTTTCGCCAGGGCTGAGATGTACGTTACAGCTGTGTGTATGGAAAACTGTGACCTTGGAAAATCTCAATTTGGAGGTCAGCCAGGGGTCAGAAATGGAAGCCAAAATTCTACAAATGGAAGGTTTTCAGATTTCCAACATCATTTTTCAACATTTTGAAAACTGCAGATAACTTTTAGTAGTACTAATATCTTGATGAAGGTTAGTATTCCAACTCCAAGTGCATGATTAATAAATACATGATAATAAATCTCTTGACTCTGTAGAGTTTGTCCAATTGCTTGATTTGTTTTGTAGGTGTATTTTTTATCAATATCATATCAGCTCCAGTAAGCAAGCATCACTGCTTTTCTAAGTTTTCGTCCTTTTTTTTCATTCAAGGCTGAAGTTTGTTCTTTGCAATCTTGGTAAAAACACAGATACCTTGTCCAACGAAATTGTCCATGGCTATGTTATGGCCTGATGTCTGGTGTGAGTGATTGCTAGGAGGGGGTCAGCCTCTACTGTGCTGTGGTCAGTCCAGCACTGTGCAGTGGTCAGTCTCCACTGTGCTGTGGTCAGCCTCCACTGTGCAGTGGTCAGCCTCTACTGTGCTGTGGTCAGTCCAGCACTGATTCTGATTTCACACTACATCACTGTGACCAGCTATGCAGACATGCAAACAACTCTGCTTTCTTTGGGGCCTGTCATTGCCTCCATGAAAAAAGTAGGTACTGTAAATGCATTTCAGTTCGCTGGGATTTACTTTTGCGGTAGCTGGAACATAGACTGTATTCATATACAAATGTACTGTAATGGAAAAGTGGTAAAGCGGTCACGGCGAAAACCGCAAACATAAAACCACCGCGAACATGTCTGCAGTATCATTTTCAGTGTGTCTGTATGTGTGTTTGTGTCTGTCTGTCTGTTTGTAAATAGAGGTAGGAAAGACTAAGGTCTTTGGGCTGTGTGTGGCCTTCATTAAGTGACAGGAGAGAAGGCATCAGCCTGTAATTTCCCCAGGAATTTGGCCAAGCACAAGAGGTCTACCCTTCTCTTCTAGATAAGCATGCTGGGTTCTTTAACGTTCAGACGTTTGCTGCCTGAGCGTTTCCCACACATGGGGTCAACGACCCCTCAGCAGGACGAACTGTCCCCTCCAGTAGTGTTCAAGTCCTCGGTTAGGGATTCGAACCTACAACCTCCAGGTTTCCATTCTGTCAGGCAGGAAAAGTGAGACTGCAAAGATCAGGTCATCGGGACGTTACTAATCACCATGATTGCATACCTCATAACACGATAATATGATTTCCTATCATAGTTTGTATCCCCCTCCTCTCATTACTGGGTACCCCAGTGTTCTCACCAGGCCTTTTCAGCATAGCGGGCCGATACGCTGTGGGCTGGAAAAATGACGCTGTAAAAAGCCCGCTACGCTGTATTTTCACCCAGCGTAGCGGCAAAAAAATGGGGGAAAACTGGAAAAATACCGTTGTAAAAATGCGAAAGCACGTGCCAAGCACGCGCCTCCGCTGTTTCAGCTCGAAGGGAGGTGTTTTATAGCACCCCGCGTACCGCTATCTCGCAGCCCCCACCCAGGACCGCCCCTTGCGCGGCGTGCGTTCTGTACTGTAAACAGAGAACCGGCACAAAACTTGTAAAAAGTTTCGGTTCAAGTCCGGTTAAAATCGGAACGGCAAGAAACGCTTCTTGGACTTGCACAAAAATAGCACTTGTATACATTCCCTTTTATGTTGCAGTATACTTGTAAATCATCTAAAACCTTCCAAAGATCGAGAAATTTGCGTTGAGAAATGACGAAAACATCGTGCGTGCATGCAGGCAGCTAGCGGTAATGGCGGCGAAAACATCGTAAAATCTCGCAAAAAAATTCTCGCGAGATCTGATGCGTCTCTGTGACGTCAGGGGAAACTAGCGATCTCATTGGTTTAGGATAAACAACAGCAACGACCGCCATTTTTAGAGCAAATTTTACCGTATTTTACCCCGAAAATTTCTGCCGTTTTGGAGATTTTGCGGGCCCAAAACTCATATCAAAAGGAAGCAAAGGTATTCTTGTTGTTTTTACGTCCAACACGTCTTATGTGAACGCATTATTCGTCCGCCGATCGCGAACTTGAAAGTCGGCCGGGGATTCCCCGTGCCGAGCACATGTTTCTGCGTGTTTTGTTCTGTTTACGATGAAAAAAAATACGATGGAAACAGAGACTGTCAAAGTTGTTTATCTAGAAAAAGTTGGTGGCAAACCGGACAATATTTATGAGTACTGTTGAGCTGAGTAAAAATTGTTGTTTATGAGTTTTTAGTTGTCTTTGATGCTTTGACTCAAAGTATCGTTACGTCAAACTGCTACAATTATCGTAGATATGCCCCTAAAAACTGATACAATAAGCCTTCTGAATAGCCTAAAATGCAAGAGCTTCCGGGGGGCTTCGCCCCCCTGGGGCCCCCTTCGGCGGCCCCCGAACCCCTGCCCCGACGCTGTGAAAAAATCCTGGTGAGAACACTGTACCCACTACTCCAGCTGCCTACAAACACAGACTGGCAGACCTGAAAGCGGGCTGGGTTGTGGCCAGGCCAGGCATGCTTGACATACACGGTCCTGCCCCAGACTGGTGGGCAGAGTGCCAGTAAAGCCTCACAGCGCTGGGGTCTCCCCTGTCTACTGAAAGATCAGGGATTCCCCTCCAAACTTGGGCGTAGGCAGACTTACTTTCTTGGCTCATTACCTTCGCCAAGTAGGTTATATTTTGGGGCACCTTTTTGTCTGTGTGGTCACTAATATAACTCTGGAATTGCTGGAATGGTTTTTGTGATGAAATCTAGAAATAGATTAGATTTTGGGCGAAGTTGTTGGAATTTTCCTCTTAGCCTTTTGATAGATGTTTGTATTTAAAAATTTCTGAGTCTGGAAACCAATTAGATTAATTGTTATGGCCTTATAAGTATCCTGTTTCTGTCTCTTTTGAAGTGTTTTCAGATCAAATGTCAAAACAGATTAGAATTGAGGGTGTCAATGTTCAACTGTTAACCTGAGAGATCCTCAAATAGCCTCGTTGGGATAATAGACCGGATGGTTCAACAGTTGTCAAGTAAAATATCAATCAAAGACAGATTTTTAAACTATGATAAAGAATTATGAGTGTTATAACTATTATTACTAACGTCTCCGGTCCTAATTCCGACCTATGTTCTACACGAACGCACACTTGTGTTGTAAATGTGCACTTGACACAAAACCCTTGTGAGTTGAGCTTTCATCTTGTACTGTGCATATCACCGTGATTAAAGCTTGACAGGCGTGTGTTTTTCTCAAGTGATGCGCTTTGCGTCGGAGCATTACATCTTGCGGGAGCTACAGATGGTTTTTGGTTCATTTGCATGTGGAACGTTCCATCGCAAAAGTGTGTGCCCTAATCCGGAACTGTGCAACTACAGTGTTATTTCTGGACACAGTCAAGCATTTAAAACACCGAAACTACAATTGAAATACTTGATAACTATATTTCTTTCGAAAACAGCGCTCAGTCTTTTCATTCCGCCAACCGGTGCGGCGCGATTTAATGCAAAATGGTATCGACGCCGTGTTGTTGTTTACGTTGTGGTGGTCACATGACTTCGTATCACGTGATCGATAAAAATGGCGGACTCGAAGATGCTTGAAAAAACGTACGTCGTGTTAGCTCCGATTATTAAGCAAGAAAGACGCTATCATGACAAAGGTGTAGCTTGTTGTAAAGTTTAACTATCACTGTTTATACATGAGGCGTCATGCAGGGATGTTAGGTACTCTACACTGAATAATTCAGCCGTGTTGAAGGCCATGTTCGTAAGCTGTTCGCTCGTCAACTCCCACCACAGCGGTAAAATTCAAGCAAATTTTCAAGCGTTGGTTGTTGGTGGTTTCGAACTTAAACAGATGTTTTTACCCTGTGGTATTCAAGAGAGTGTCTTAGTCAACTGTCACAGCCCATATCATGAATGGGCACTCATGCGTATCGCAGCACTGCTCGTTTTTCCAACTAGTTCGGGATTAGGCATGGGTCGGAATTAGGACCGGAGACGTTATGTAATATTTACACTATAACATCCGCTACTATATAATTATTGCTCTGTCAGTGTGAAAAATCGCTTGAGCCAATATTGAGGTCATGTGAATTTTCCCTGACCTTGAAGGTTCTAAAGCCTTTCTTTAAAAGCACTTTCCCTTTTGATGGGAAGACTAAAAAAGGAAACTGGCTCTTGGCAAGGCCAGAAGGGAAGCTTTCCTTCCTGCCCTCCTGTGTGCCTGACTGCTAAGCTTGTTTCACAGATGCTTAGCTCCTCAAGAACTGGATGTGAAGGTCAAGTGTATAGCCACCCTGCGACCTTGTACTTCCTGCTCTGTGACCCCCACCTACAGCAAAGAGGTCACCATGCCCCCCTCCCCCACTTTGACAGCCTTACATGGTGCCAAGGACAAAAAATTGAAATTGGTCCATTTTAGCTCATTGAAAAGCTGCGGCCATGAGAAAAACTACAATGTCATCTAGAGTAGGATCAATGTTTCAATATGACTTTCTGCTTTGGCCTTGATAATGAGTCAAGGACATAGAAATGTATTGTTGTATGCCTAGCCTTGAAGGTCAAGAACATGTATTGTTCTAATGTATACTTTTGAAGGGCCCTTTTTGTTACCTTTTGCAACACCAGAAAATTGAAGAGTTTTGCCTTAACAAGGATTTTGCAACACATCTTGCTTTGTGAATCCCTCTGATTTCTCTCCCAAACCACACCAGTAAAGGAAAACGCGACAGTGTCCCTAATCCCTTGAACACACTTGTAGCCACACAACTTTGTTTCCCGTCTCACACCTCCTGAATAGCCACAGTGTGGCGGTGTTTGTGTCACGTCCACAGCTCATCTCGCCACATAAGCCTGGACACAAATATTGTGGCAAGTGCAGGGGAGGTGTGTGATCTTTTTTTATAAAACAAGGAGGACTTGTTCTCTGTGGAAATAGTAGTAATTTTCGTTACGACTGTTGTTTGAGACAACATTAAAAACAAGCCCGACATGTGTATTTTATTGAACCCCAACAGTTTTTGATACCTTTCGTTCCTATTCTTATATCTTGCCAATCTTTGCCATGCAATTTGCATAGAGGTGCTAAGGGATTTAGGGCTATTTTATGCACTCAAAAATAACATTTTCAATGCATTTCCTGATACCTTTTTTTTTTTTATTATAGACAGAAGTCATTTGTCCATAATGAAATTTTTCTTGATCTTTGAAAAATCAGGATTGAATTAAGAAATGGACAGAAAACAAAATAGGAAAATTGAAGATAAAGTAATTCAATCAAGTAGATATCACAACAATGTAACCAAAACCACGGTATCGATCCCTGTTGCTTAGCGACAGCGGGGAAACCCCTGATTGATCATCTGATTGGTCATCCCTGAGTTCCCCTCATTCCAGCCTTAATTCTGTGTTATCTCTTTGGAATTCCCCGGTGCCTATTTGGTACAATAAGCCTGTCAGCAGCTTGCCCTGTGGTATTTGCACAAGCATGCAGCTCCTACACACACCCCTCCATGTAAGGACACTGTCTAGTTAGCCCTGATGAACTGTTAATTGCTTTTTAATGAGGCGTTTCCATCATGATCAGAAAGGCCCATCCCCGTAGGAGGGTATTGGGATTTGGTGGGTGTTTGGAGAGTTGTCTAATGAAGTAGTCTGTGGCTTGGGGGAGTCATTCAAGTTGATTGTTTGTTTGTTCTGCAAATTACCATTGTTTGTTTTGATGGATTAGCAGCTGGAAATGCTGTGCTCAGAAGCAGTTTAAAACACAAATCAACTTATAAACAAAGTAAAACATTGGTATACAGCATGTCAAATATCTAAGAGAATTTAAGTTAAATAACAACTATTTAAATCTATTGGCCTTTCCACAAGTATTTCAAAGGACTTTTTTGATTATTATAAATTGATACGTCAATGAAAGTAAGACATCCAGTTGACAACTAATGTCTAACTTCAAACAATATAGCAGTCAGTGGCACCCAGTTCTTGCAATTTCATTTTGTCCCTCGAATATGTAATATCCAGTTATATCAAACTCAGTTCATTGTTAGTAAATTAAGTGTAAGTTTAGGTAAGAGACACATTGATACACTGACATTGGAAACAAGGTATGCTAGAGCTATGTTAGAACAAACAGATTCCAAAGAGAGAAGTGGTCGTTTAAGTTATTCCTGGTCTCAGAGGAACATTAACGGGAACGGTGGAAATCGCTGGCTGCTATTCCTGGTTTGGGAGCAAACATGGGGAACTTTTGAAGCTGGGATTATCTTGGTCTTAAAGATAGTGAAAGATTGGAAGAGTGATTTTTGTACAAACATATGGAACAGTAAGAGAAGAGCATTTATGGAATCTTCAGACATCTTGGTTTCTTTCTTTAGAATGGACCTGACACTTGCCAAGTTGGGAGGGATAAACCTTTACTTTCTTAAACTAAAGCAGACTTAGACAGATCTGTAGACATCTGGCATATTGGTACCTGTTGTATTATAGTGCCAAAAACAGTCATGCTTGTCATGTTGCATACAGAATGCAATGAATTATGTGATTGTATTAATATTACATTCTGTATTCAAAATGACAAGCATGACTGTTTTTGGCATTGTTCCTTCCATGTCTCCAATGAATCATACAGATTCATATTTCCCATCTGTTTTTCTTACTATGAAGAATCCTGATGTTTTTGGCATTGGTGGTAGATCGTACACTGCAGCTGTTTTAGGAATTATAAAGGAAGACATCCCCGCCACTGGTGGGTTTTGAACAGGGAAGTAAATTTTCACAGCGCCCTGCGGTGAACACCTGGCTTCTGTCTCGGCTGGCGGCCATAGCTGCTCGCTGATGTCAGACTTATTTCACTTCTCCTCCTTCTTTTTCTGCAAGTCAGCAGAATTTTTTGTGTTCATATATTCTGTCTGTATGCCAAGGTGGTGAAATTCCATATCTAAAGAGTCGTTCCACTTAAAAAAGAAACCGTCCATGAGTTTGAGGGAGAGTTGAAAAGATTAATTAAATTGTTTCTAAGGGTAATAAAGACATAGATAAGATTCGTCACCCATTGATGTTCTTAGTGTGATATTCTGAACTAAAGAACTCTTAAAAAGGAATATCATGGCTCCCACAAGTGTACTCATGGTTGTGTCAATACCGGCAAGCAAATGAGCTACTGTGTATTTCATTATTGAGTTGTCAGATGGCTGGTTGTCCTGTTCCAACTCTTTCTAGTATATCTCTATTACAACTACATCTACAGTAGTACATATCAAGTCAACGTGTTGAGTCTAGCGTGTCATTGTATGAAGGAATGATCAAATGAATGAATGAATGAAGATAGGAATGATTCTTAAGTCTAAGCCTTCCTCCTCCTTGTGTTTCCACAGAAAGGAGTCTTGAGAACCCCCGAGCAGGACTACTTCATCGAGCCCCTCCACCCCGACATGGCCAGGAGAAAAAACGTCACCACCCCTGGGGGCACTCCCCACCCCCACGTGCTGTACAAGCGCTCCACCTCCCGACCCCCCAAACCCAGCAAGCTCCACAAGCACCACCGCAGGGGGCACCGCCAGCACTACTGTGGCAGGAAGAAGAAATGTAAGTTTTTATTTGATTATGATTTGAAATGTGGAAAGTAAAACTGGTGTGTTGGTGAAGTGGTTAGAGAGTTTATCATGCATTTCGTAGGTCGTGACTTCAATCCCCGGCCGAGTCATACCAAATGCTTTAGAAATGGCTCATGCTGCTTTCTCTGCTTAGCACTCAGCAATTGGTTATGATTTGAAATGTGGAAATTAACACTGTTGCTTTGGTGAGTAGAAAGTTCACCATGCAGTTTGTAGGTTGTCGGTTCAATCATCAGCTGAGTCACTCCTAAGACTTTAAAAATTGTACACGCTGCTTTCTCTGCATAGCATTTGGCATTTGAGAAAATTTTTTTTAATCAAATACACTCCTCTACTAGTGTACTAGCCCCACCCCTCTCCTCTCCTCTCCTATGCAGTAATTGCACAAGGCTGTGTGGCCCAAGGGCTATTGAAACAGAGATAGGTTACACCAAAGGCACCAATTTATGATGCAGGACAACTATAACTTAAAAAGTTTAGAGAGGAGCAAAGGTAAGGTAATTAAGGTTTTGAAGCAAGATGCAAAAGTTTAGGAGAAGTACTTCAATGACTCATCTCACAGTATCCTCAACTGTACTGTTATACCCCCTTTCCACTAGGACGGCGCCTTTGCCGCGCTCTCTCTGCGACCTCAAATTTTACAGATCACTCAACGAATTGTATTGAAAAAAACAACAAATCTTTTTACACTGTGTGCATTTTCTCGGTCATACTTTGTATTTTGTATGATATGCCTATTATGAAAGTGAAGGTTACACATGTCCTATTTAGGTCGCAGTCAGAGCGCAGCACAATCGCCGTCTAGTGGAAAGGGGGCCTCAGACACAGGCAGAGCTTCTGCTGTGTGGGTGGAGGGTTCTGCATTGGAAGCGTTTCCACTTATTGATTCCACCTGACCCGTTATAGCCCCAGATTATACTTAACGCACAACCTGTCTGAAGTTCTGGCTAAACAAGCCGTGTTTTGTCTGGTTTTTACTCGGCTATTATCATGCAAAATTTTACAAAGACGTGAGGTTCAAGAGGGTAGGTTTTGCTGATGAAGGCAGTCTTTCTTCTTCAAGTTTTTTTTATCCTGACAAAGATGTTCATAACTGTGAAATGCAGCCATCCCTGGATAAGAGAGACTTGTTAGGCCATGCTTATTTAATTCATCAATGAAAAAAAAGATGATAATATGGCCCCTTTGGTCAGTAATGACCATGGTAAGATCCAAATTGACGATTAATGCTAATTAAAAAAATAGATGCTATAGGCTTGGCCACAGCAGTTTCATTTGTTGATTTGCAGATTAGAAAAATTGCTGAGCTCAAGGTTCAACATGAAAATAGAGTCCACGGGGAACGTTTATACTTTGCACAAAGTTTCAGGATAGGGAACATAGTAATATTCAAGTATTCCTCCCTGCCCTCTGCAGTTTTACTTGCTAAATTTTTATGTAAAAATGTTTAAGAATTGAAGAGTAGGTCTGAGTGGCCTTTACATGAAGCCATGGCCTGTGTTCAGCAGGGAGGCTGGTTGTGTAGATATAGCAGTACAGAGGTTACGGTGAACGCCATTGTTCCATTGTTGGAGCTAACACAGGTAAAGTCAGCCCAATCAGCCGCGACTAATCGTCCATACACACCTTTCCACTTCGCGCACCTGAACAATACCTCCCTATACCTCGTCTCAAAGCGCAATCCCAGCTTTCGCTCACGGGTCGGTTGGCATCGGAAGACGGCCTTTCCGCTGGATAAGAACGTCATTGTTTGCCGGGCGAGAAAGTGACAGTAAAGTCATATATCATCGCCCCAAATGTGGTGTAATTATGGGATTGGATTCTGACAGTGTTGCTTTCATGAATGTTTTCTGTCTTGCTGCGCTTGTAATGATACTGTAATCCCACCATATATCATGTGCTATTGATACAAGTAGGGGCTGTTGTCTATACGTACTTCATGGACACAAACTTCTACTGCTGTTTTGTGATGGTTTTATGTTATTGTTGGAGGAAAAGGTTTCAGTGTGTTTTGAATTCATGGTTTTAACTTAAATAATTATGTAGTGCAGTAGTTGTGGTGTTGTGAATTCACAGTAAATTTCAGTTACTGAGACGAATTTTTTTAGAATAATGAATTAAAACCTTTTGAATTCAATACAAGTAAAATTTTTTTCATGCAATGTGCAGTGTTTTCGACATTTCATTGACAGTTCATCAAAGATCTTTATGTGTTCTTAAACCTGACATGTGGCAAGATCAAGACCCAGAAAAGTGGTCACTTGTACAGATTTGACAGGTGGTCCTTCTGTACAGGTGGTCACTAGTACAGTTTGACTGTATATATCAGAAACTGGTGTATTGATTGCACTTGCCTGGTAGCTTGCACAGTCAGGACCTTGGCAAATACCAAGCTTGAAGGGTCCAAACTGAGATCAAGAGCACAGCAAACAACGTAAATAGGCCACTTGAGGATGTTGACCTCTTCAGCAGCAATAGCCTGAACAGTCACTGTTACCATTGAACTAAGCTAAGAAATTCTTGTTCTTAATCCTAGCTTCCTTGGCTTGTGGTATTGCTATGTAAGACATAATCTTAGGGCAAATGATCATAGCAAAGAGGCCTTGATAGCTATCAAAATCTTGTCTGATTTGGACCAAAGTCCGTAAAGTCGCACTTTTTGCACCTCAGGTTTGCACAGCTGTGACACACTTTTCCTCCTAGACGCATTTAATCTGCGATTAAGTCCGTATTTCTCGCATTTTCTTTCTATCTACTCTAGGACCATATTTTAAGGAGTAGATCCTTATCTGGGTTGTGGCAAAGTTGCTAGGGCATTGTGGCGAGTTTAAACTGTTACAGTACACGTCTAGAATTGACACAGGTGTGGCGCAGTTCCTTCAGTCTCCTTAGACACAATATCAGAGAAAAGAGAAGATTGTTAGAGTGTCAAGGTTGTTGCAACATTGTGACAAGTGAGAAATGATACACGTCTGCATTGACACAGGTGTGGCACGCTTTCTGTTCAGTACCTGGAACACCTTTGATTGCTGACAGCACCATCTAGTTCAGAAGTATTTTCCACCCTCTGAACTCATTGAAAAGACCAGGGTTGTTATGTAACAACTTTTAAGTTGTTACATAAAACAGTTAAAACTGTTAGAAGTTTGCCACAAAATTGCAACAAATGAAAAGTTATGCAACGCGGGTTCTGGATTGACACAGGTGTGACCAATTTTTCATTATCTTCCCCAGACCTGTTCAATCACCAATTACGTCCAGCATTGTTCTTTCCTCCTTGACCCGTTGATGAGTAGCAAATAGCGCTATCTGGCTTGTTACAAATCGCTACGAGCCTGTAGCGTAACAATGCTACAGTGCACGTCCGCCACTGTGACAGGTGCATCTGTGGAACCCTGGTAAAATGTCATTTTGTATCGTTTCTTAACTGTCTTTTCAACAGTGAATATTGCTAAGTTTTCAGCAAATCGCTACAAACATTGTGACAAGTTGCTTGCAACTGTGTACACATGTATATCTTCATAACCTTTAGACATCAAATTTTTCCATTTTTCTTTCCCTTGTTGTCACATTGGTATGATTGTTATCTAGCTTGTAACAAGTCGCTACAAACATTGTGACAAGTAACTGTGCCACAGTGCACGTACGCCATTGATACAGCTTCTTCTCTGCAACCTTGGCTACCCATTTTGCTCAAGGAGTGTCCTTAACTCAATGTCATATTGTTGCCACCGGGGTATCCTTTGCTCGTGCAAATTGCTACTGCCCTGTGACAACTTCACTGTGCTACATTGCACGTTCGCCATTGACACATGTGGATACGTACAACCCTGGATGCCCTTCTTGTCCATCCAGTACCTCCCTAAGCACCACATGACGTATACTACTTGTTATGAGTGTCAACCGGACCCGTTTGTTGCGGAGTCTGGTCTTGTTTCAAAGGCAATAAAACAGGACAAACCGTAAACAGAGCTTCGTCTGAGGCAGCCCATCTGGACTTGGAAGGAGCTTTGGATTTGGCTTTGACACCCTATTAGCCCGTAGCCACACTACAAACGTCAACTGAAAAGACTGAAGCGTTAAGTTGTATATCACAGTATGTCAATACGGCATTTACGTTCACATTCATTCGTTCGTTCATTCATTCATTCATGCATTAATGCACTCATTCACTTAGTTGGAAAAGAGGTCTTGTGGTTAGAGGTGTTGTGGAGGTGTTGACTAAAGGTCCTGTGTTTGAATCCCTATCAGGCGCCATCAGGCGCCATAGTTAGGCTTTCCACCTGTTCCTTTCCTCTCTTCCCTTTGAAAAACAAATGAGCACCTAGCTTTGGTCAGGGACATCCTCATGGAGGGGAGGCAAAAGAAGTTCCCAAGAAAGCGCTTGCCTAGTATAGAAAAAGCCTAGAGTCTTCAGGTATACAAGCTTGGCTCTTGTATCAGGTATATAAGACATTGATCCACTTGGCCACACCTGGCCTTGAGCATACAGGTAGTTCCATGTCCATCATGAATCACTATCTGACAGGTGAAGTCATCAATTCCAACATTGTCTTCTCTTAGTCATGGTCTGCCATGACAGTCCCTTTGCAGTTACTCAACCAAAATGATCCAAAAAGTTATCTCTCCTTTTTTTTCTGTACATGTATTGTGTATCCACTTGCCAGAGGAACACACATTCACAAAGTTGTATACTTACCTCTGTTGTCTGGTAGTCTAAAAGGTTAGTGAAAAGGCTATGCAAGAGATAGCGAAGGTGTTGAGTATATCTAATGTCTTAATCTTTATGGAGTTGGAGCAAAAGCAAAATTAAACCTCCAGTATATCTTGTCATACAATATGGTGATTTATCCTGGGTACACCGTCTTGTATCAGCCAAAGAAAGGGTATGTCTGCAAGGGGTGGTATAACCCCTTATATCAAAAACTTCACTACCTATATCTTGTCATAAATTGTATATCTATCAGCGAAGGTTAAGTAGAGTTCATCAGTGGGCAGCGGGTTGTGAAGTTTTTATGTGCACTATCTCATGGGAACATCTACCTCAACTAAACGTGGCCTCAGGCCAGCTGAGCTTACAACTCGAGATCAAGGCACAAACATATAAATCAAGAAAAGCAGGAAAGTCACGACTACGTAAAGCATTGCAGTCTCTAGCACAAGCTGCTCTTTGCTGTTTGTTGTAGCTTTTGATAAAGCAGTGAGATTTCCGGCTTGATAATGTTAAACCTGTATATACTGTACAATCACATACAATGTCATATATTGTCTGTTGTTCTTGACAAGACCAGTGGAAGAACAACAGCTTCCTTTCATTGATCATACCTGATTCTCATTCATCTTACACGAACCGTAAAATCTCTTAGTTATATGTATGTTTCGATGTCCATCAAACACCTTCCTCATGGCATCTGACTGGAGTGCTTCTTCTCACTGCTATATGTAACCAAGGTAGGTGGCACTTTTGTGGCAAAAGGACAATCCCAAATGCTGCCAAGTTTGTAAAACCCCAATACTCTAGTAGAAGCTCTGATGAAGATGTCTGATAGGCATTGACGAGAAAGCAGGTAAGACTATAACAATTGTGTAAAAGAGAACTTCATATCTGATGAAATTATTTTTGGATCTGACTCATTTCCTCTTCATTTCTCCAGACTATCCGAAGCCTTTGGAAGAGCCGATCCTCCTCTCTGACGAGTTTGTCCACTCGGAGAGGGGCAAGCGCTCGCTGTACATTTTCCAAAATAAATCATTCATTCTCATAACTCCTTTCCATTTCTTTCTGTCCCTCTAGATTATCCGAAGCCCGTGGAAGAGCCAATCCTCCTCTCTGATGAGTACATCCATGCCGAGAGGGGCAAACGGTCGCTGTACCGCCTGGAGAAGCTGAATCAGGAGTTCAACGTGGAGACGCTCGTGGTCATAGACAAGAAGATGTTGGAGAAACACGGCAACGAGAACATCACCACCTACGTGCTGACCATCCTCAACATGGTGAGCACTTCTGTCTTTGTTCTTGGGTTTTAGTTTTCCTTGTTCACTTGTGTTGGGCTAGAATCCCCAACCAAGCCATTGATGTTTTGCCTCACCTATGTCCTGACCATCCTCAACATGGTGAGTGTTTCTCTCCTTGTTCTTAGGGTTTGTTGTTTGTATCCTTTTAGGGTTAGAATACCCTGCCATCGATGTTGTGCCCTCGGGAAAGGCACTTTACCCCACCTACGTCCTGACTGTCCTTAACATAGTGGGCGCTTCTCTCTCTTGTTTTGATCTGCTTTTAAGACACTTATAGTGTTTGTGTAACGGTCGGGTGTTTGGCCCGCTAGTTCGAATCCTGCGTCATGCCACCAATGTTGTGCCCTTTGGAAAGGCACTAATACACAATTTCCTCACTCCATCTGGGTGCAAAAATGGGTCTAGCTGTTCCATTCCTGATCTACCAGGTTAGCATTCCTTTTAAAAATCCAAGAACGTACAAACTACACTGGTATGGTCTTATAGAGCATTTTATACGACGTACTGTTCATCATTGTCGTCATCTTGTCGCCCTTGTTGCACGGATAGCTCTCTGCCTGTACCTCTCCTTATAAGCTGTATGCCCAGCCTCGGCCTTGGCCTTGGTAAGCATACTTAGTGCTAGTAGAAGGACGTGTCAGACTGCTAATAGTGGGTTTGATGCTGACACAACGTCAGCGCCCCCCTCCCGCGGTGCGACCGCTTATTTAGCACCCCCCTCCCGCTGGGCTGCCGCCTGCGACGCGGCTTCCATAGCTCGACCTTGGCCAGGACGTGTCCCCCACAAATAGCTCTCCGCTCAACCGTCTCCGCTACAGGTCCTTGAGAGGCGACACCCTGCTGAGTAGATAGCATAAGACGTGATCTTGAGGCAAGACGTCCTTGGGAGGAGGGAGAGAGATGTACTTAAGATGTAGCTCCGTTGTTGACCTTTACCTGCGTAGGTTCCTGCTGTTTCATTGCCTAAGAAGTTCAGCAGGTCAGCCTTGTCTGGACTTGTAACCGTGAATGACCTTCAACCAAGGACTTTGTGACCTCTGAGCGACCTTGAGAGTCCTGCTGAGGAGACGTGTGGGAAGGTCGAAGGATGTTTTCTTGAGTCTTATCTTTCTTGTGTCTCTCAAAGTGAACATGTCGTACGGTGTTTCTTTTGCTCAAAGTAAACATGTCCACTGTGTTTGTTGTCTCAGAGGTTTCATGATTTCTCCTTGTCAATACTGGGTTTGGGTCTGGAAGACAGAGGTTGTACAAGTATACTACGAATTACTGTCTACTGTGTTTTCAAAGGATTTTTAGCTGTTATTGATAATAAATGTGATTTTTGAACTGGTAGTTTGACCTAATACCCTAATAGTGGTCACTGGGTTCTTTGCTGGAGGTGTGTCGCTTTTCTCATCATCATATTGATGATCGTCCAACCCGTTTATATACGAAAATGTTAGACAGTTCATCTCCCATTGCATACGAAAAAGAAGTCAAACCCCTCAGATAGTTTAGATAGACATAGATTTGAAATAGATGACATGTTTTGTATATCACTGTCTTACTTTGCAATTAGCCCACAGGCATGAACTTGCAATAACGTTATCAGATTGTTGATCCGTTGTAAGTTCTGAAGCCATACAGGGTCACGCGGGGGGATAGTACGCCACACGGGGTGCCTGACACGGTTTTATGACAGATTTACGCCCACCGCGTGATGCTCACGCGCCTCTCAACGGGGCGCTCCACGCGATACTCGTGAGACCGGCTCCGTGTGAACTCCGTGCCACAAGGTCACTCAAACAAGTTCATCCCCCTTCTAACTTTAGCGGCAACTCGAAACCTCCCGCTTTTAAGTTTTATATATAGACCAGTGCTGCTATGTTCAGCTATTAACTCAAATAACTCCCCTCACCCTAGCTGTCTTCTTTATTGTATGTATCAATCTGTTATTGAATTACAGTGAGCTTTTGACAGGAAAAAAATTCAGAGCCTTTTGACAGGAAAAGGCTTACATTTAATGCTTTTTTTATTGTACACTTGTAACTTCTATTCACCAGTACTGAATGCATGTCGTTACCAAGGCTGAAATTCTGTGTGGGTTGTATCAAGATACCCCCTACCTCCCACTTGTCCTGAAAATGACCCCGCCTGAGAATATCACTGACAGTTCCTCTTGACCTTGGCTTTGGTGCTAATATGTCCTCGTGCAAGTCGCTTTGGGTGGCCTTTGTCTGCAGAAAGATAATAAGGGGTGTCTTCCCTCTGTCTAACATGGCCCATTTGCACACTAAATGATTGGTATCAACTCGTAGCTTCTTCGATGACCTACTGCATTGTCTCAAGGTGACAAATATGGCGGCGGAACCTTCTCATGTTGCGGAACTTGTTCACACCTTCAGGGCGGATGTCGTCTTGCATTTTGCATCACACATGAAAAGTTAAGAACCCCTGTTTAGTGTAGACGGACCATAGAAATCTTGCTTGACTGGGTCAAACCTGATAACCTAACCCACAGGGTAGGATAGCAGGGAGAAAGAGTAGAGTGACAATTTTAGTCTCGTTGTTGATGATTGGTGCAAAAGTATAAGACAGAAACATGGAATTGGGGTGCATTTAAAGATTTGCAAAATTAGCTTCTTCTAAAACTTCTATGTACAAAGAGTAAACGAAAACACGAAAAAGAAGCAGCCGTCAAACGAAAACACATTTTTAAATTCTTTTTCTTTTTTTTATTTAACACTCAAATCACTTTAAAGGAGGCATTATTTTTAACACAAAATATTAAACTTCATATTGGCACTTAAAATGTAATTGTATATAATTTTACATATGAAATTTGAGGCGTCAAGGTTGCAACCACAGAATGCCCGTAAACTTGAAAACGTTTGTAGGATCATAGTGATCTGATGTCCAGCAGTGCTTTTACATAGTGGCGCTCTATATAGTAAATCCCTCAGATCTACTTAGCAAGCAAAGCTTGTTTTTGGTAGCTGTCCAATTAAGCTGTAGGCTGCCAACTTGCCACCCTTTTGGGCACTCCAGGCATATTTCATGTGGCTGATTAGCGTCCTGATAGCTGTACTGGCCTTGGCGGGCCCTGTTGTGGGAACAGAAGGGGGTCCTTTTGTCAACAGAGTTACTGTGAGAGGATTAAAATGTCAATCAGAGGCTATGTGGGCTCAGGAGTTGGAGAGCAGAGCAGGAGGAACGTTGGTCTGAGGACCTTGGTGTGATGAAGGTCTTCTGGGGTCACTCCTGGCCAAGGCTGGGACATTTGTACCTTGTCCTTCTCTCTCTCTCTCTCTCTCTCTTTTCCTCTCTCTCTCTCTCTCCCTCTCTGTCTATCCCTCTCACTTTTTCTTTCTCCCTCTCCCCCTCTCTCTTTGTCTCTCCTTCCCTCTCTCTCTTTGTCTTTCTCTCACTCCATCTTTCCTGTTTACATGTATCATCCATTGATCGAGGCGAGGGTTAGACATGCTTGCACATAGATGTGGAGGCTTGATGGCAGGTGGCCAGCAGCCTCTGTCTTAACGTTTAGGGTTGGCACTGTGTAGGTTTAGGAGATGACAGTCTTCTCTTGTGGGGTCGTCTACGTGGCTTCCTTCATAAAGAAAGTTTCAAGACGTGGACAGGTGTGACATAAGGAGTTGTGCATTTCAGTCTTCTCACAGAGACCAAGTGGTCTTGAAAGGGAAAACATCAAAAGAGCAGAAGCAAATGGTTATGAAGTGGTTATGAAGTGGTTATGAAGTGGCTATAACAGGTAAGATAACTTTTGCCACAAGCTCCCACCCTCTAAAGAAAGGATAAAAGACTTTCTTTCAAAAAAATGTGAAATGAAATCTGCAAACTCTTGTAGAAACTCTTTCATATGTGATGAAATGTTGTGGTTGTGTCAAACGGATTGTTGGCTAAAGTACACATGTCAAAGAGCCAAATTGACAGTCCCCATGTAGGTTTAGAGTAGAGTAGCTTCCAAGTTGACTACTTTCCCAGACAGTCTTGGCAAGTCTTGTCCAAACACACTTTGTTCTCCTTGCACCCTACTCTTGCTCCCAGGCTTTTAGTAACGTTTAGACAGACATGTGGATTTCAAACTGCCTGTTGGACACACAGGTCATGTCCCCATGTACTCACTATGTCTCCACTGTATAAACTTTTAACTCTGTGCCTCTTCTTTTTTCTTTTAACTTACCGCAAAAGATCTGTAGATTGTGGACACAAAATGCACTGAAGAAACATGCTGACAGATAATCATGTAATCCAGTGAGAAACCAACTTTAATTCTTGAAAACTGTTTATTGTCTTCCTGTTGTTTTTCCTTTAAGTTATTTCAAAAGGTCTCGAGTTTGTGGGAAGAACTTAACGCTAAAGAAAAGTAAATGGAAGATACTTGTCTTATCTGGTGAGAAGTCCTCTTGACTTGTTCAAAACTCTTGACTCAAATCTCTGTTTTTCTTGTTTCTTGTCTTAAAAGATCTTGAGTTTGGCAGGCTCACAATGCAATGAACACAGATGGGCACTAGATAGTTGTCTAATTTGGTACAAGTCCTCTTGACATGTCCCTACAGTCAACACAAACTCAGTCTCAAGGACTTCTCCACATTCCGTCCTCCGAAACTGTCCCTCCTTAGTCAGGATTGAAGACTTAAGATTGATGTATACAAGTCGCAGTGAACTATATGTATAGTGCAAGTTCCCTTTGTTGTCAGGCAAGATTATGTAACAGTTGTTTTTACTCAATATTGTTTTTCTACTTTGTCAAGAATGTTATGTTTTAGACAACACATCTGTGTGGGGGTATGTTCGTGAGCAAGATTACTCAAGAACGGAAAGATTGAGTTTGAAATTTAGTGTGTTTGCAGTTGGTGACAATTCTAAAGTTTTATATTCAGCTTTAGATTTTGTGCCCCATGGCAGCTTTTCTTAGTACTGCAGTAAAACTTCCAGTTCTTATAACTTAATCCTAATACTGCAGTGACTGTGTGCCTGTGTATGACTGTAGGATTTACAGTGCTGGGTTGAGAAAGTTCAGGGTGTTACTAAAACAGATGTATCCTGTCAGTCAGCACAGCGTTAGCCCTGGTCAGTCATGTAGGAGAGGTGAGGAAACGCCCTTCATGGGAAAAGATGTCCTTGAACAAGGCAGCAGTGTCTTGAGTTCTCAAGAAGGGAAACCCAAGAGAGATTTCGTGCATCTTGGTCACATGATACAGGAATAGAGAAGGCGTTCTTTCCTGAGAGAGTTTTTGTTGGTGGCCTTTGAGTTTGAAGGTGACCTTCAGTGTTCTATGCTGTTTTGGAATACCTTTCCATTGGCCTTCACAGCCAATCAGAGAAGGCCAAGTGGATTTAAATCTTCAGGGAGGTCTGGTAGATGATCTAAAACATTGGAAAAAAACTGAAGGTCAGGTTTAGAGCAGGAATCTGCACTAAGCTTGTTACTGGTGAAACTTTGTGTTCCCATTTTCAGTTTCACACACCTGGCCTTGAGATTAGTCTACTTACTGAGATGCATCTCATTGTTTTGTTCACTGCATCTTGTATCAGTAAGGATGACATGTGAAATTTGACGTGTATTTTTTAAGTGCAGCTTTCCTCAAATGAGAATTGGCATCATCATCATCGTTCACTGTGTTCTGCATCTACAGTCTTTGAAAAGTCCTCCAGTTGCATTCAGTCTTTCTTCATCTTTCTCCACTGCAAGCTTTCTTAGCTCTTGGAGTTTCTTTACTGTTTCTTGAGGGGCTCGCCCTCTGTGCTCTCTGAGAAATTGTATATCTGACATTTAAGCTTTTTGTTATAAAAAGTATTTCTTGTACCACTGTTATATGGTATGTGTGGAGAAGTCTTGGATATCCTGTAGCCACACTAGTGTAGTACTAGACAACTCAAGAGAAGGTATCAGACTCTACATGCTCAAACACGCAGATGCAAAGTACACCTATTGTAGACTCTGAGACACTTCTAGCTTGAGGACCATCCTAAATGCTTTAGGCTAAACATTCTTAAAACATTTCGTGTTATCTGGTAAGTGAGGAGAAGAATGTTTTATCTGTGACATCTGTAGCCCCCTACTTGACAGTACAAGAGCGATCAGACCCTACAGAGAACACATGTTAAACCACTCCAGGTTGTGAGCACCATCCTCGATTCGTCAGTCATCAGGACAGTCCTTCCTTTTTCCAGTTTTTGGTACTCATTTCTTACACCAGCATTGTCCCATATGTGCAAAGCGTCTCTGCTATCTGTAGCAGCTACTTGACTAGTCTCTACCAGACTGACTATGCTGGCGTTGGCGGGCCATGCAGCTAAACTTGAATCAACCTAAGTGTGGACTGACTCCCCTGGCCAGTTCCTGGATTTTTTTACCGAATTCTAAGATCCCCGCACCCATGTAGGAAGGCCTGGTGGGGGCTACTACTTGACAGTCAAATTCTTTGTAGTACCACTCAAAGCTGTGAAGACTGTCCTTGCTCTGTCTTGCTTCCAGGTCCATCATTACTTCTTTTACCAGCATTGTCCAATACACACTGTATGGTATCTCTGATATCTGTAGCCCCTCGAGATAGTACAAGAGTAGTGGGAATCCACCAACAAGTGGCTGTGGAGTGCACATTCTGCAGACACTCCAGGCCCTGAGGACCATCCTTGCCGCGTCTGTCGTCGGCTGGCAGATAGCGGTTACCACTCAGGAAGTGCAGGCAGACCAAACCTGTCCCCGTGACGACCCTCTCTACATTCCTGCAGGTGTGTCTTCCTTAAGGAGCAGCCACTTGTTCCTTGAAGATCTTGGCTTGCAAAAGACAGGAAAGTGATCCAGTTTTAGCTCACTGAAGTGAAGAGCTAGTCTTCCACTGGTCTTGACAGAGAGAACAAACGCTATGTACAGTATTTACAGGTTCATCGTCATGGCGAAATTGCCCTAGCTCTTGTTGACAAGCACAATGAACAGGGGACCACGGCTTAACGTCCCGTTCTAAGGACTGCAACACTTTCCAGTAGCGTGCATTCGAGGTCTGGATTCCAGGGTGCTAAGATCTAAGCTTCAAGGAGGTGTTTGTGAGGTGTAGAGGCTAGCAACCCTGCATTTAGACCTAGAAGTCCTGAGTTTGAATCCAGACCAATGTTGTTCACTGTAGCCTGTGTTACACACCTTCTCAGTGTCAATGACCGATTAGCTATAGGCAGCAGCCCTGTGTATGGGCCTCTAAAAGCTTGATTTTGTCAGTCTACTGTTCATCCCTTTTTTTGCACTCTAATCGAAACGATTGCAGTCCTTTGGATGATTAGTCGTGCTCCACTGTGCATACCTAAGAGGGTCTGCATGGGGGTTCTGACAACAATTTACGCTAAATTCGGGATGGCTGAATACGCTTAACGTTCAATTCACGAAGGCCACCAATTCTTTACGCTTCATTCCACTACGAATTACGCCAAAAAAAAGGCCTGCCTACGCCTTATGGAAAAGGGTATGCAGACCCTCACCTAACACTTCTTGAAAAGAGCAGAGGAATTTCTTTTGTTGGTAGAACTTGTTTAAGGTAAATTCATTTTTCAGTTTCAGGTTGTCAAAATGTAGAAGGGAGAAGTCATTATCAAATAAAGAATTTGACTTTTAACATTTGGTAGTGTTACTAGAAAGACAACACCCTTTTTTATCTGCCAGTGAGGACTTCATTTTGAACAATCTTTATGGCCACCTTTCTTACATTTTCAGCCTATGTTCCATTTGTCCTGGCACCGCTGCCGATTAGATTTGACCCGTGCCCAACCTTGGCATTGCCAGACATAATTATGTAACATACACAGCATACACCAGGCCCTTAACTGGAGATCTTGGCAAGCCTCCCAAAGTTTTAAGATAGTCACTTTTATGTCTGGGTTTTCCCTTACTGCCGAGCCATGCTTCCCTCAAAGACAAATGAAAGTGAAAATGATTTGGAACCAGTTTATCTCAGTGAAGAGGTAATAATTCCCTAAGCTCTTTTCAAGAAGTACAATAAACAGTGGATCACAGCTACGACCGTGGCGCGTTGGTACACCTGTTCCCTCGATCTCGGAAGTTAAGCAACGTGCGGTCAGGACAGTACTTGGATGGGAGACCACGGAGGAAGACTGGATGCTGTAGCCGGGTCATACCAAAGACTCTCAGCAAAGAGGAAGAAGCTAAACACTAAAACAGGACTGGCCCCCTGCTGTAGTGACTTATATTTGTGCGATCCCAGGGCTTAAAAATGGAGATGGGTGCCGGGCCTACGCATCACAACGTGATGCATGGCAACTTTAGTTTTAGCATGGCTAAATGTCCTGTCCTAAGAACTGCAACCCTTTCCAGTAGCATGCGTGTCCGGTGAGTGACAACAGACAGGATTTGAACTCCCAACCTCTTGATCCATAGGCAGGGCTGCTAACCACTGGACTACGCACACTCAAGCAAGAGGGTAAAAAATTCCCAGTCACAGATACACGGGGCTCCCAACTTGGCAGCACTGCAAGCTTCTCTCACCACGCTCTAAACAGAGCTCAGACAAGCAGTGCCTTTTGGACGGTTGGTCGACAAGCGAGTGTCTGGCATGCCTGTGGCCTGACATCTGTCCCCGTCCTATTAACAGCCAGGGTTGACTTGTGCTCCCTGTTCACGGCTTTGGGAAGCTGCCTTTCCTAATGAAGGAGGATCTTTGTTCATTTTCTTCTCTTTCTTAAAGTTTGAGGTCATGGGTGAAGAGACTTTGCTACTTTTCCATACTCTCTACTCTTAAAGTTCGTAGTCATGGGTGAAGAAATATAAGTCTCCTATTAAGAGCCAGGGTTGACTTGTGCTGTCTGTTCAGGGTTTTGGGAGGCTGCCTTTCCTAATGAAGTTGGAGCCTTGTTAATTTTTCTCTGGTTAAGGTGAAGAAGTTAGCGGTCTGGCATTCTATTCTGACTTTCAGGTCATTAGGTAGATTTGTTGTCTGATTTTTGACTGGGTTATGTTGTATTGTTGTATTGGATACGTAACACTTAGTGGCAATGATAGTACTGTGACAGTCACCTTTGCCTACGCAGTTTCAAGAAGTGAACAAGATTTTAGTTTATGATGTCTAAAAATCCTAGCTGCTGTGTTATGCCAAAGAGCGGTTATACCAGCTATACAGATACAGATGCAGAATCCAAAGAGATAAATTTGATCAGGCTTTCCCTTTTGGCCAGCCTGTAGTAACAAACCCAGAATGAGTGATGACTGACGTGTGGCTCATGTTGTGTTTTCCAGGTGTCGTCTCTCTACAAGGATGGAACGATCGGGAGCAGCATCAACATCGTGCTGGTCGGCCTGCTCATGCTGGATGGAGAGGAGGTGAGAAGGAGGGAATGGGGAATGGATGGATGAATGAATGTATGAATTATGAATGATGGTGGGACTCATGCTGGATGGAGAGGAGGTGAGGATGGAGGGACCCAGGGAATGGGGAATGGACTACTTGTGCTGGATGGACTTAGGAAAGGAAGGAACAGGAGAATGGGGAATGGATGAATGAATGAATGATGTTGGTTGGACTCATGCTAGATGAAGAGGATGCGATAAAGGATGGAATAAGAGAATGGGGATGGATGGATGGAAGGGTGGATGGATGGAATTTGGATGGATGGATTGATGGATGGATGGATGGATGGATGGGCGGATGGATGGATGGGTGGATGGATGGATGGATGAATGATTAAATGATGGTAGGACTAATGCTGGATTGAGGAAGGAATGAGAGAATGGTGAATGGATGAATGAGTGAATAAATGTAGGACTAATGCTAGATGGGACTAATGCTGGATTCCTCATGCTGTGAAATTGAATTTTTTTCTGGTCAGCATAGTGTGGAATGATGTAGTGCAATTAAATGAAGATTTATGTTCCTGTGCTGGAGTAAAGGTCACCACTAATACCTCGCCTAATTGCCAGGGCCACCTCTCCACCTGGCCCAGGTTTGGCAGGGAATCGGTTAGCCACACTGTTAAAAGTTGCCTCCACTCTGATCCCATTTCTGGGACTGTGGGTGGAGGCAAGGCAGTAAATCATGGAGGAGGGGCTTTCTCCTAGACTGATGCGTAGGACGATGTTTATGTCTCCCCCAAATTGTCTTGTTCTCCTTTTTCTTCAACTGGCACTTAGAAAAGAGAAACAGTTAGCGTTTCTCCTGACCTGGCCTTCACGGAGTCCTGCTGAGAAACAAGCTGGATCTCGTGTGACTTTCCCAAAGTTGTTTTCATGTACCTGACACTTGCCAGAGGAAAACAGTTACATTGTACAAGAACACAACCCTGAAGGTCGTAAAGTCGGAACTTGGCCATGTCCTTCGATGACCTTCAAAGCAAACCTGCTGTGAAGTGAAGTAGAACTCATGATGTGGCGACCCTCCAAAATCGCAGTCTTGTTTGTCAATGCACCCCACTTGACAATGACATACTGCTGAAGAGCAGAGTGGTGAAGGTCACTGCTCAAGGTCATAATGGAGTCAGATGTAAGGGTCATGAGTCAGCCCTGGCCTGGCCTTGGGGGCTTGTGGGATTGCAGGTAGCCATGGAACCAATTAGAAGGTTGCCCTTGCCTGGATAGTGTGAGGGATGATTAGATTTTACAGGTACAAACAGGGTGGGAGGGGGGCATGTGGCTTTGACACTGACCTTGATTTGTCTCCTCCCCAGTGGTGAAGGTCAAGTGTGAAGTGTTGAACAGAACCTTCCCTTTGGTTTGGGACTTTGGGAGCAGGGGGGAATTGAAGTAATTGCCAGCTAGATGCACAGTTTGGTTGTTTTAAAACTTTTGTCAGAAAATCATCTCTGATCTTCATGATTGTCTTAAGTACACATAAACTTGAATTTGAGGCATTCATACAAAAGTTAAGTATTATGTTCATCTTTAAAACCATCCAGTTTCAAGTCTTAGACATTATGTAAGGAGACAAAAGGAAAGTAGGGACCATAATGATGAAGTAACTTAAGAGATGCAAGATGCAGAAAATGTCCATCTTGCCTTTGCCCCAACTTTGAGTGGAATAGCCTTCAACTACAGTGACTTAAGTCCTTAACTTTTGTATAAAAAAGATTCTGCTTATCCAAGAACATTCGTAACTTTCTCTACTGTAATCTCCAGCCAAAAGCCACCCTCACCCAGTCAGGACAGTATTCAATCAAATCAACTTCATTTACAGTCTGTAATTTTCTAGACTGTTGAAATCTAATTTCTTCAGCTAACCAGCCATATCCTTAACTTAAGATCATTTTCATCTAACAGCAGGTTTCTTAAGGTGTAGTCGAGACTTTTAAGACGCGGATGATTGCTTGGTAAGAAGAGGTGATTGCTTCTTAAGGACAGGACTCTGCAGTTTTGTAAATGAAGGCCGAAAGGTCGATCCCTACCTTTTGTGATTAGAAGCCGACTGATGGTGGTCTTTAATTCAGTTAGGATAGTTTTAGCCACAAGGTTGCACAAGCTTACCAGTCTGTACTCACAGCTCAGAGGGTCAATTCCTATTTGTTCCCAGATTTTATCTCTTCTATTCCTTTGTCTAAAATGTTTGACCACTGTGGCACCATAGAAGGTCTGACAACCAGTTCTCTACAACACTTTCTGATTTCTGTTCTGTATACTTAGTGTCATTCCAGTCCATTGATTACTCTAAAAACTCACTAAAATGTGAGAAAAAAAGATAAGATCTCTTTTCTGTACAAATCTGTTGTCAAGGACAATCAAGGGTTTGTTTTCATTCGTCTTTGAATTAAAACCAATCAGTTTCCGGTCTAAGACGTTTTCCAAGGTGACTATTGGCAAGGACACTTGTCTTAAAGACCAGGTGGTCCTTAAGACACAAATCCTTCAACAGGACTAAGGAGTCTTACACACTGCTTTGGTATTCTCCTATCTAATCTTTAGCTGATTCCACATCTTAAGAAGGTTCCATACTGATGCTGTTGCCATGGCAAGAAGGAATGTGTAATCCAATCAGGATCAAGTATAGCTTGTCCGTCAATCTGGGTCATCCCAGTCAGGACTGCTGCCTAACCGGAATGATCTAAGTCCCTCCCTCTCATTGGCTAACAGAAACATCGTGTGACCACCTGTTGAACTTCATCTTTCTTTTTTTTTGGCGCATGCTTTCTTATAAATCTTTTTTTTTTGTAGACGGTAGACAAACAAGAGATGGGTGAACTGCTAGTTTCCAAACATTCTGTGCTGTGATTAGGTCAAGACCTATGAAATGGCCTCAGTGTGAGTGGATCAAACCTCACTGTTTGGTCTCCAGGTTGACATCTTGAAAAGGTGGTTGTCACCTGTTATGTCAGTCCTTCAACAAAAATGTGGTGAATCTTGATAAACAAAAATATAAACACATTCCCGTTATCCCTGCTGACTTACCGGAATGATCTAAGTCCTGCCATCCCATTGGCTAACAGAAATGTCATGTTACCACCAACATGTCATGTTCAACGTCATCTTAATTCTCTTCTTTTTATATATTTTTTTACAAAAATGTTTGTAAATCTCCTCGATAAACAAAAGGATAAACACATTCCTGTTACCTCCCTAGGATGGGCTAAACATCAACCACCACGCTGACCAATCGCTGAACAGCTTCTGCCAGTGGCAGTCGTCCCTGGACATCATCAACGGCACGCGGCACGACCACGCCATCCTGCTGACGGGACTCGACATATGCTCGTGGAAAAATGCTCCCTGCGACACCCTAGGTTGGTGATGCTTTCTCTTTCAATGGTTTTGAGTAGGTGGGGGGATGGGGATGGTGCAGGTTGATTTTGGGCCCCCTGTTTGTTGACCTTGGTACTGCAGCGGCACGACCACGCCATCCTGCTGACCAGGCTGGGCATCTGCTCGTGGAAAAATGCTCCCTGCGACACACTAGGTTCGTGATGCCTCCTGTTTAAATAGTTTTGAGTAGGTGGGGGGGATGGTGATGGTGCAGGTCGATTTTGGGCCCCCTGTTACTTGACCTTGGTACTGCAGGATGTAGACACTCTTCTTCTTCTTCTATTATTCAAGAGAGCTGTACTAGCATGCTGGCCGTCTTCCCCAAACCCAAAACATAGCAAGTTTTCAGTCCACTTGTTGTGATGACATCCATCTTTATTTGAGCTGAAATTCTTCTTCTCTCCTCCAAAGACAAGGAAAGAAAAACTTTTGATGATCATGTCTTTTCTCTTTCTTCGCGCAGGTTTTGCCCCGATCAGCGGGATGTGCAGTAAATACCGCAGCTGTACGATTAACGAGGACTCCGGCCTGGGTCTGGCCTTCACCATCGCTCACGAGTCGGGACACAAGTAAGGAAACTTCAAATACATGTGCTTTTCTTTCCTTTCCAAGATTCAGATTAGATGGACAGCTATTATTCTCCAAGCAGAGGTTGAGTCTCGGAGATAGACATAATTATACAATGTAGTAGTAGTCAGGAAAATTACCGACTACTACTATATCTCCGCAACTCAACCTCTGCTTGGAGAATAGACAGCTATAGGATTGGAAGAAGTGTGGATTGTCAACTTGAACACAGGTGTCACATGGAGAGATCCACTTCAGAACTACTTGTCACATGGTTTTTGAACTTGTTGAGAAAGTCAAGCTTCAGGGCTTGTGCATTTGTCAGTATCAGAATTGTTCACTTTGTCACCACATCCTGATCTTTATGTATATCTTCTTTGTTATTGTCGCCAGACAGTTTTTCCGCTGTCTATTGTCAGGGGCTTTCTTTGTGGTTTAAATTTACATTGTTAGTTGTCACGGCATACTGTCATAATTCTGATTTGATACAATGCTCTACTATCTACTATCATATCATGTTATTAAAAAGTGACGTATCGGCTCCGTATGTCTGTCATCGTCTGAAGACGTCACCTGATACGTTCTCCAGGCCCTTGTGATTGTATGTACCTGACATTTAAGGGGTTATGAGATCATCATCGTGAAGAATTCTGTTTGGTTAACTTTATGCAGCATTTCCTGCTCTTTCAACCAAACCTGACGGAGGAATATAAAGGATACGGATTCCTTGCCGCTGGTGTGTTATTAGGAAGTCTGTAATGACAAGGATTTCAATTCTAAAACCCCCTTACGTCTGCATTAGTAGGGGTCTGCACAGGCCTAAAAAATCAACCAAAACCTTGTTTCTGAACCAAATCTAAAAGTCTGCACCCTGCGCTGTTTCATCAATATGAAATTTCTCTCACATTTTCCATGAAAATGGCTGCTACAAGTCTGGAATATGCTAAAATGCTGTTACAGTAATGGATTCAAACTGGGCCTTCTGCGGCTGCATATAAGTGATCATTGCCCTAAAACCTCCTTACGTTTGCATTATAGTTTGTTCTTAGTATCGTGTTCCCTTCGTCTTAGCTCACAGACAGAGAGACGCTTTTAATGTCTCTGACTGGCAAAAAAAAGAATATAATCCCAACCTACCTACCAACACTGTTTTTTCAGGACTGAAACAGAAAACAGAACAATTTTTTTCCTATGCCTCAGTCCTTCATAACAGAGCTTCTTAGTGTCATCAGGAGCCTCAGGTGTGAGGTGCTACAAGACTCCTTTGTCCTGACGTGTGTTTATAGCTTTAAGAGCATTAGGTTTAGTTCATTAAGTTCAGGAGCACTTAATTTCACTTGGCTTGTGGAGGTTAAAAGATGTTTCCTTTTGTGTCTGTCCCAATTTGCTTTGGTTGTAACTTCAGACAATAGTATATTGTATTAACAATAGGCGTTGTACTGTTATATTCCCCTTAATGTACATGTATACACAATAGAATTTGTAATTAATGGTCTATCAGAGAGAGAGAGAGAGAGAGATCTTTCACAATTGTAGTGACTTCTAGCTCTCATCTCTGGCTCTTTGTTTCCTCTCAGAAACCAGTAATGTTCTTGTACTGATTTGCATGCCACTGGTAGTGGTTGCAGTCCCTTAGCCAGTAGTTCAATGTGTGTTTGAGAGAGACCCAGCCACATTTAAGAATGCACTACGCATGACATTAGGGATGTCCCTTAGGCCCAACTGGTAGCATCCCTGGTTCAAATCCTGGGAAGGGCATCTCGGTTGGGGTTGTACCCATCTTTTGGAAGGACAAAAAATGTGGGTCCCATGTTCAAGAAAGTGCATTAAAGGGGAATGGCTAGCAGCCTATTCCTGTAAAAATATACCCTGCTACTGAAACAGCCAGGAAACCTGCTGACCTATCATTATGTGCCAGCTAGTCACTACATCATACATGGGTACAAACGAATAAAAGAAGGAACGTACGACATTTTAAGAGTCCACTACGCTTGTCACTGGACAGGGGCACAATGACAACCCTGCGTCCTTGGAACCATCACTTTGGAATGTGTCAGCTCGCCGGACGGTTGATATGCTGCGACAGAACCTTAGGGTACTTTACAATTCTCATAATCTACAATTACTCGACTAATGGTGGTGGCCTAATGATCGGTTAGTAACATAGCAGCCATTTTCTGCCTAAATGGTCCGTTTTGGGGCATGTTTTTATAGCCGTTTAAAGGAATCGTTTAGGTCTGTCCGCAGTAAGAGTGATGGTATGTTGTGGTAAGGGTGTGGAGTCGGAAGTGAGGAGTTGTTCTAGATTCTTATCGAAAATTCTTCTTAGATTGTCCTTCAGCCAGGTCAGAGGGGACATGTGAGTTTCTGATTGGTTGATCATGCAGAAAGACAAAAGCCTTTTTTAATCAAGAATTGAAAATGCACCCGAAAACCTTTTTTTCTGACAAGAATACAGTCAAAACTGTAGACAAGAAGACCACTCAGGGACCAACAATATTTGCCAACTATGCAGACAGGTGGTTACTATAGATGGGATTCTTAAAGCCTTTGTCAATGGGAAAGATTATCTAAGAATACCAATTGAAATGAAATGGGCGAGATTGAAATTGATGAATGAAACTGGAAGTCAAAGGTGAATCAATTAAGATGTTCATGGATGGACAAGATAATCTGCTGTTCTTTGTACTATAAGTCAACGTCTTAAGTTAACGTCTCAATAAAAGTAGCGATACCTAGCGCGGCTACTGTGGTTAAGAATTGTGAAGCCGATGCATTGTTGGTAGACACTGTGGCAGGTTTTAAGTGTTTTGTGGAAGCGATCTGTTGGTGGGATGTCCTCAGATCTTCCGTTCCCTTGGGCCTTCCTTGCGGTCACCATTAATTTCTTATCTGTCGTCTCGAGCCGGGTGTATCAGTTACGCCCGGGCGGTTTCGAAAGAAACAATCGCTAGGTGTGAAATTTGCCGGCCTCGGACAATAGGCAAGGGCAGGACAGGTGAGCACAGGTGAGACATCAAAGGGAAAGGTGCCTCCACCTCCTCAGGTGAGAAGGGCGAACAAAGGACAGGTACAAAAGGAAGGGCCGGTAATTAAAGGCATGACAATGGTGCGGATTTGTTAGTGGTGGATTTGAGATCATCACTGTCTACAATTGTCAAACCCTCCCTGCGTCTTTCTCCTTACATTGTTGTTGGGAGGTATTCGTTTGAAGATCCAGCTTGTATGTCATTATAATGTAATAATATCGGGCATATTAATTATTATATATTATGAATCATGTTTTCAGCATTGTTGCTGTTCACCTTTTCATTCCTAATGGCAAGTTTCATTGCAGTTTCTGCAGTAGGGTACAGAGAGGGGCTGGTAGCCCTTCCTTAACTTCCTAGAACATGGGACTGTCATTTTACATCCCTTCTGAAAGACAGGTGCAGCCCCAACCGAGATGCCCTACCCAGGATTGAACCAGGGTCTCCCGGTTACCAACTAAGACCCCATTCACACTCAGAAAAACGATTCGAATAAAACATTTATCCGAATAAAAATTTTTCTATCCGATCCAAAATTGTGTTCACACTGCTCTTCAGCAATCCGATTAGTGCGCCCTCAGTCTTATCTGAATAAAACATGAGTTGCGTTTCACAGATGTATCGCTACGTCTTGTGATAGTTGGCGGTGAGATTCTTCACTTTATTTCTGCACTGGTCGAGGGATTTCTCAACTCCATGCTCCGCCATTCTTTCGGATATATCTTCATATTACTAGTATTATGTCCCTGTTTTGATGAACCTTCCCGAGCTTTTTCTGTGTCTCCTCCCACCCCCAGATGGAAATATTAAAGCAGCTTCGTTTGTTACGGTGTCCACTTGGAGAATGATGAAGATTTCCCTTTCTTTCCCCTTATTGTTGTTGGAAGTAAAATACGGTGGAAAATGCTCGCTGAAAAACGAAGCAATCAGTGTGTAGTGTTTCGAAGTATGACCCCAAGTTCCCGGATGAATGACGTTACACCCCGGAATAAGAGGAATCCTATCCATTTGCGCGTTCACCCTGCCGAACCGCACGAATCGAGACTCCCCGCGACGCAGTTTTATCGACTTCCCGGAGTTTTACCCACCTCCCCGAGGTGGATCGCGAGGGATTCGAATCGATGAAATCCAAGTGATTTGGGAGCGTTCATACTGCTAACTTTTATTCGGATCGGGTAGTTTTATTCGGATAACATGTTTTATTCGAATCGTTTTTCTGAGTGTGAATGGGGTCTAATTGGAACCATCAGTTCAACCAGTTGAGCTATAGGAACATTATCATTCTTAAATCTGGGAACCAACAAGTTTATACAGTACAGATTTGGTGCTTGTTCGCTACCTTATAGTTTAATTGCGTGTCAGGAGTGGATATCTACAATGTTCCTCCTGACCTATACCCAAAACAACTTTAGCAAAATTTAAATCCAACTTGTCGGAATTCCGCCTGCATTCTTGCCACAGAGGGCGCGATTTCGCCGACAGTTCGCGATTGTTTACGTTCGTGTATCGGCTTCTGTTCGAATGTGAGACCGGGCGCGCCGAACACGTAACCCGAGTCCAAACCAGAAGGGCCTCCCTCTCAAAACGAATTGCCTGGATTTGTCGGCCATTCAGATTCGTAAATATTCCCACCCGGCCACTCGGCGGCGTGCGGAGAATGCCAGATATCCTGAGAATGGCTGTATGACTTAGGCTGAAGCTCCTCTGTTTGTGTCTGCCGTAACACAAGCCTGCAAACATGGCCACAAGCATGTAACTGTTGGTGTTGGTACTGGACTGCATTTGTGTTGGACAAAACTGAAAGTCGGAGCAGTTCGGAAAATTCTGGATCCAAAATGACATTCACTCTTTAATCAGTACAGTTATTTTCAGAATGTCTCTTTTCAATGCTCACACTCCTCTGTTTGTGTCTGCTACAGTACAAGCCTGCAAACACAGCCACAAGCAATAATTGCACATTGTATACTAGTATATTGTTGGTGGACTTGTGAAGAATGAATTCAAACTGAAAGTCAGAACAGTTACGGCTTGCACAAGATGAGGAGATCATGCACTCAAAATCACTCCATAATCAATACAGTTACTTCTGAATGTCTCTTTGCAATGGTCTCCTTCTACTGTTTGTGTCTGCTATAATTCAAGCCACAATCATGTGACTGTTGGTGGTGGGTTGGTGAAGAACAAAGCAGAATGGCAGAAGTACAGTAATGTATGGTTTCAACAAGATGACGAAGTCATGCATCCAAAACAACAGTCACTCCTCAAATCAGTACAGTTATTTTCAGAATGTGTCTCTGCAATGCTAGCCATCCATTGTGATCACAGCCACAAGCTTAAACAGTGCATGTAACAGTGTTGGTGGTGGATTATTTGAGGTTATGGCTTACACAAGATGAGAAACTCCTGCATCCAAAATGACAATCACCGGTAATTCTGGAACATTTGAACCTCAATCTGTAGTTATTTACAGAATGCGTCCTCTCGATGCGCGGCCTTCACTGCTTGTGTCTGCTTTGTAACACTAATCTCCAAGCAGATCCTACAATGGCATAAGGTAGTACCAAACTGGCCAAGGAGTGTAGTCAACCAAGAGGTGTCCCTTTGCCAATTGTAGCCAAACACACAATAAGCCGGCTTCACTCTTCTGCCAGCTTTTGATACTATCTTATGCTACCGTAGGATCTGCTTGGAGATTAGTGTAACTCTAGCCCATGAACATCACTGCAAGCATGCAACTGAACAAGCAAGCTGCGCCCTCTACAACCACTGGCGAGTGGAGGACGCAGCGCCGCGGCTGCGGGAATTCGGAGTATTAAACACGTTGCGTAAACTGTGGCGTGTAGTTTCGGGTTTGTTTGGATTTTATTGGAGCTGATCCGTGCATGATGTCCGATGTTTGGGGGTTGGGTTCGCTCCACGGGTGGTCTGGAGAGGGGGGGGGCAAAGAGTCCAACAGGACTTCTCACTTGTTTTAAAACTTAAAAGTTTGTAGCTGGCAACATTAATGTTTAAGGCCAAAATGGCTCATCTGTATGGCCATCTTTGACAAGTTTTCAATGTCCAAACAGCCAATTGGAATATAGACTTAATAAGTCTTAAACGACAGTGCCTTCAACTAAGTCAAAGTATATTTTATAGGAAACTTTGGTTACATTGAACTGTGACAGTTTAGAAACATCTCAAAACTTTAAAGAATTCTAAGCCTATTTCCTGTAATCCCCAACCGTATAATTTTTGTATGGTGTCATACTCTGTTAGTCACATGTAAATAACAATTTACCAAGAAATTGCATCGTAATCTCTGTCAGTACAAATAGTTCACTGAGCCACAAAATGTACCTGTTTTGCAATAGATTGTCACTGTTGATGGAAACAATTCCTTGTCTTGAGGAAAAACATTTTTTCCACCCAAAGAAGCTACAGTGGGTGGTCGCTTTCTTTTCTTCACCTGTACCCACCTGTTGGCATACCTGGAGGTCTTACAGGACACCTGTTGCATGTATTTGTCTTACTGCTTCAAGGATTCTCCCAAGTTTTCTTGTCTTTTCAAAGCTGGCTATTGTAGTTTCTTGTTTCCGTGCCCGCTGGAAAGTGTTCACTGTAGTGTGATGAAGACTTTTTCCTTGATAAGGAGAAGGAAAACAGTTATTAAACGTTCAGACCTGTCAAACTGTTTCCTGTTGGAGGCTCTGATTAGGGCTTTCATGCTCTATGTAAATACAGTCAAACCTGTATTAGGGGCCACCTCTACAGAGGGGCCACCTGCCCATAGTGGCCACTTTTTGTCGGTCCCTTGGGTATTTTATCTACAAGTTGCCACCTCTATACAGAGGCCACCTGTCTATAGTGGCCACATTTGTCCGGTCCCTTGAGTGGCCGCTATAGACAGGATGTACATATTACATTTTATCTCTGCACTTATCTCCTTATATATTCAGTTGCCTGCAGCTGTATTTGTATATTGATAGTGCAAAAATAGCAGTGATGTTTCTTTTTGATGTGACTTTCTTGATTTGTTCCTTTTCATTTTCGAAAGATCAATTATTCTTCCAAGTTGTGAGACTAGCATTGTGACAGCTCAACTCGGACCAAGCGTGTCTCGTGTCTTCATTAGCCTTTTTCTGTAACGATTTTCATTCTTTCGACTACATTTCATGGTTTCCTCTGGTTTTAACACCTGTGTGTGGAAAAGTGTTGACTGTTTCCTCCTCAATTTCCTTTTTCTCTTTTCCAATTTCCTGCCGACACGAAGCCCAGACTTTTTGCAGGTGTTCACACCTAAATATGCTATCTAAATATGCTACCTGCTTTTTGTTCAACTTCCATTTCCAGACAGACGATCCATCTATTTTCTCTTCCAAAGTTGATACTTCCATGGTTTGTTTGGTCTGAAATGATGCTGAAAAGTGCTAAATAGCCCGTTTAACTCCCTTTGGCTGGCTATATTCCTTGGCCAGCTTTGATACTATCTTATGGCACCGTAGGATCTGCTTGGAGATTACCTAGACAGCATCTCACTACAAAACCATGCCAGCAATCTGACTATTCCAGCTTCTGTAAACTTCCAGTTCAAGAGGGTTGAGCCCCTTTATTGTTCTCCTGTTGTTCTTGCCGTAAAGACTATGCCAAGCGCGCTGCCAAAACCCCACATCCTCTTCATCTTTCCTCACCTCGCGTCCTCTTGTAAACTGCTCTCAAAAGAAGTGTAAACCTTTTTTTGTGTCCCCATCCACTGAAGTGTTTTGGGCCAAGACAAGGAAATCATTCCTGTCACCATCTGTTAAGTTACAGCTACTAGATTTAGCAAGTGCTCGCTTTAACAAAGAGTGAAATGAAAACAATTGCAAGGAAGGAATACATACGACTGCAAACATTATGTTCAAGGTCTGAGGATATTGGTGCAGCTCTAGTTTCCAAACTGGTCTTCTTGATTTAACCTTTACGAAGCAACAATGTTGTTTAGAAGATAACAAACAGAATAACAAAGTACTAGTAGGTCTGTGAAACAGCTGCAGAAAGCTGCCTGACTTTTACTTCTGTTGGAGTAGAATTTTTCCTAAAAATGTTACAATACAATTTTCAAGTTCATTCATTCACTCGCCCATCCATTTATTCAGTTGAATTCATTCAGTTTGATTCTGGTTGATTTTTAGTAGTTTTTAGTTCAAAATTCATTTAACATTGTCAAAGAACCCCAGAATTTCAGTTGGCCCAACATAGTAGTATAAAATGCTACTGAAATTTATTAAACTTTGTCAAGTACAATACCTGTAAACAGTGTCCCCAGACGACAAACCAATGGTAACATCTCCCATTGAATCATGATCAAACCTGCAGTTTAGTAATGCAGACCAGACTGTTGGGCCAGTGAGTTCAAGGGTCACACGTGTGTCATTGTCAGGGTTCACTGTGGGGTCAAGTTCGCCTGTCATTCTCAGTTTGTGTGTCTGGTTAGGATGGGACTGGGACCGGAGCTGGCAGCGGGAATAAATGAAGCACAGGTGTCACAAACCGCAAACTCCCACTGAGGGTATCTCCTGGGTTTGTTTTACCTACGGAGTGAAACATTTAGAAGATATTTCAACAGAAGAATCAAGAGTTTGGCAATAGGACTAATTGAAAGGTAGTATCACAAAGGGTGCCTTCATCCTGAGTTTGATTATCAAGCAATATAGAAGATATTTTTGGAAAATTTGGAAAATTCCGCCAATTTCAACTTTCGGTTGTACCTATAAGACTTATTTTTCTTCTTGAGATCAGTAGATAGCAAACAGTTAACAGTTTTTAGACATAACACCTGTGAATATGAAAGATTTTGTTTGGAATACCTGTGTTTAGGACGTGGTTAAAGTAAGGGTGTGGCTTACAGGTATTGGTTAACCATAGGCCTTGGGGGTTACCTGGGAATTAACCTTTGAATGCCGTGGGCTTTGCCCCACCTTATAGGTTCACTGGTGGTTTGCAGCTCCAGGAGCTATTCATACCAAATGCTCACCTCTTGCTTACGAACATGGAAAAAGATGATTATTCAATAGTTGTGCTTTTGCAAATTTTCAACCCTTAGCGTACTGTAGCCATTTGACTATCAGTTCTCGTCAAATTTTATTGCTTAGTCAAAATCGCAATGGTTTCACATCGCTCAAATTCTGTCTCGTAAAACACTGCAAGGAATAAAGATACTTACAGCTTAAAACAATACGTAACGCATAAAAATCCTAAAATCTTACAACATCAACAATTAAGGGAACAAAGAACATTGTGGCATTACAATTGGACATGATAGAAATGAGAAAAAAAGAGTCCTTGTCTACCTGTATATTGGTTACAGAGTGGTAGGGAAGGTTAAGCAAAGCTTTGTTTGGAATTAAAAGTTTCTGAGTGTTGTCGTGACCACACAGGTATGTATTTTGTTAAGATCACATCGTTAAATCTTTAACGTTGTGTTCCTGAAAATTTGCAATGATTGGAAACGTTCGGGCCGATGTCATGCCGTCCGCTCTGGCCTGTGTTTCCGTTTATTCTGAAATTGTAGCTGTTAGGACAGGCACGGAAACTATTAGTGTCAGCTGAGCAACGTCCGTCTGGGTAATACCCCCTC
>NC_049984.1:2587103-2593067 GCF_000003815.2 Branchiostoma floridae
CCCCCTTCACATTAGGCGCGATTCGATCGGACGACGAGTCTGCGAGCTCTAATTTACGAGGAGGCATGACCCTGATGCCGACGAAGAAATGGCTGAGTTCCCCCTTCCCGTCAGGGTCATGCCTTCTCGTAATTTAGAGCTCGCAGACTCATCGTCCGATCGAATCGCGCCTAATGTGAAGGGGGTATAAGGAGATGGGGGGAAGATTTCTTCCAGGTTGGACTTAGAAGGCCATGTTGATATGACTGTGGGCCTGAACAATATAATTTCTTGATTCAGGGAATTCAGAATTATTGCTGAACTTAAAAATATAGCTTGAGATAAAAGTCTTTATATTGACTGCACACAAAATAGGGGGAATTCAGAAGTACTGCTGAAGTTGAAGCTGAATATAAAAACAGCTTGAGAGGAAATTCTGTACCTTGACTGTACACAATGAGTATAGGTAGGGTAGGATTCAAGTTTCCCTTTAGGTGCTCTTTTTTCATGTTTTTGTCCTTCTTCATCTTCACTTTGAAGTGTCTTGTAACCAAAGAACTGAATCAGTGAGGCCAGCTTGCAGATGACATCAGCCCATTTAAAGGATATGAAACAAACTGAAACAAATCTTCTTCTTCCAAACTCCTGCATCCTACAGTATTTACTAGGTTCTCCATACAATGTCATCCACAAAGTTGACTTACTTTGGCCTAGCATTATTGCCTGTAAAGCTCCCTATCCTTTGATCCATGCCGTTCAGAAGGTGTTTATACAACGACTGTCAAACTTACAAATCGGCAGCATAAAGTTGAGGAGACCTGTAGAAGATTAAGTCATCTGTGGCGAGACCTTTTCCGTCCTTTCTCTCTCATCTTCTGTTGTGTGGGCAGAGGGCTGGGACCTCCTGTACCTCTAGTCACGGAACCGGCCCTTAGTTTTGCTTCGGTAATCTTTTTGAACTGTTACACAATCAACGTTGGTGATACTGTGATAGCTTGTTTACGTTTGATAGTAACGTTATTCCGATGCTGCTTTGATGTTACTTTTTCAATATGGTTTTAATGATATTTTGTGTCAGGAATTGGTTTGAATTTGTGAGAGGATTGAGGTTTTGATGAACGGTGAACTGTTTCTTGCTTTTGCTCTGTTTAAGTTCTGTTTCACAACTCAGTAAACCTTAGGTGGACGAAGAATCATAAGTAAATGTTTTATGAAATATTACTTTTAGAACTCTTCCATCTAATTGTCGAAGTGTTAGTCTTTGCTGGTTAACCCTCTTTCTACTGAGGTAGCCTTTTGGCACCAAATTCCTATTGATAACAGGGTTATGCATGAAGGTGGAGGTTAAAGAATCTTTGCTATGGATGTATTACAATCTTTCCTACTGAAGCTGCAAAGTTTATCACAACGTTCACTGAAAGGAGCAACAGAAGTGGTATTCCACCCCCCACCCCAAATACCCCCCTATGCCCACACATGGGCATGCCTTACAGCTGCTGGTATATTTGCAGATCCATTCGCAGTGTGCCTCGACATGCGCCGCGGATCTTCACAGTTTGTACCCAACTTGACCTCTGGGCGACCTTGTAGCTTTCCTGGTCTATCTTTCAGTCGTTACGGAAAAAGAGCAACAATGGCTTACATTTGGATTCGTTGATGGGACAGATGTTGTGATTTTTGCGTTTCTCTGTCAGTAAAACTCCTGAATTGCAAACAATAATATTTACAAAAGAGGGCATACTTTCTTGCTTGGAGAACTCACTGTTAGTGTTTGTATGGTTAAGTTGGGATCACAAACACATTTCTTTGTGTTTTAGACTTAGTCTAGTAGTATGTTCATCTCGTATGCACATGAATAGAACATGCATGCAAAACAGTGATTGCTTAATCAGGGATGCTTAAGTATTCATATGATCCTTATGAGAAACAAACGATCCTTACGGAATTCATACGATGCACAGCTTTCCATAAGGATCTTATGTTTTCCATAAGGATTGTATAAATAGATGTGTTAATGCTCATAAGAGGATAAAGAGTTCTCTCACTTAGCCATGATTGTGCTGGTTTAACGCGACTAGTACATGTGTCATAGTCATAACAAAAGCCAGCTGAGGTCGTGACATACTTCAGTACAAAACTGCCACTTACAGCTTGTTACTCGCACCCATTTGTAAGTTGGTGAAGACTTAATTTTGAGGTGTCAGATCAGTAAGGTGTTCTCTTAAGGTCAGAAAGATTTATGTAGGCTTTGTTTGTGTATTCTATTTTACATTCTTTTGTCGTCTTTGAAAAGACAGAAAGCCGGATTTGCTTTATAGCTGTTGAAGAAGACACTCACATAGATTAAGGAGATGGATTCGGAATCAGGAGGAACATGATAAACAACTGAAGATTCAAAGGTTTGGTCAAATGCCACCCTCGGCAAAAACCTCTGTCTGGGCGTCGGATTTACAAAAGTGGTCTCTCCTTTTCATAAGTTCCATAGCAGTAGTTATGGCATTATAGAGGAGATCTAGTTTGCTATTCAAATCGTCGCCCTCACGCAATCCCTGGATGTGCTTTGTAGACCAATTATGAGCAAAGGCCAGAACAGGGGGGATTTGCGGCTTTGGATTTTGTGGCTTTGTGGCTTTGAGTGTGAAGCCTCTTGTGGGACAGTGAGTGACCTGAGTCAATCTACGTGGGTCATGGAGTTCTGTGGGTGTGCTAGCTACCCACGTTTTGACCCTTACCTGTGCACTTGTGCTTCTGTAATTTCCAAGCCGGGGCCCGGTCAGGATGTTTTAAGAAACGAAAAATTAAATTGTATACCAAGAAAAATACACAAGTTATGCCCTTGGATCTTATTTTGTCATTTTGTGTATTTTGATGTCTTTTATATCATTTTTTTCGCTCCCAAAAGCTGCTCGGCCGGGCCCCTTTTTTAAAATGTGACCTAAGCCTTAGCAGAGTAGGTCAACCATCACGTTAAAGAAACTGATTGAAACTAAAACATGTTAAGACGAAAAGGACCTAATGGACACAATGTATATTGAGGAAAACCTAAGGTTGAACTTTGTTTGTGCTCTGATTCTAAAGGATAACATAAGATAGATAGATAGTTCTAACCCTTAACTTTGTTCCTGTGTTCCTGAAGTTTCGGCATGGTGCATGACGGAGAGGGGAACGTGTGCAGTAAGCGGGACGGAAACATCATGTCACCGACTCTGCAGGGGGTCAACGGGATGTTCTCCTGGTCGTCATGCAGTCGAGACTACCTACGCAAGTTCCTCGTGTAAGTAGACGCCTTAAGAATCTTAACACTTAAACTTGAATGTCTTAAAGAAGCACTACCTTAAGAATCTGAAAACTTAAGCCTTGCTGTTTGCCGAAACTACTTCCCCAAGTTTTTTAGTTTTTCAGTTTTTCAGTTTTAACCTTAAAACTTAAACCTGAATGTCTTAAAGGACCTTTTCTTGCAGCCAAAACTACCTCCGCAAGTTCCTTGTGTGAGTAGACATCTTAAGAATCTCAAAAATTAAACTTGAATGTCTTAAAGAATGGCTTCCTGCAGTCAAGACTGCCTCTGCAAGTTCCTTGTGTGAGTAGACACCTTAAGTCAAGAGCCTTAAAACTACCAAACCCAATGACACTAGCAAAAACATAGAAGGTCAACCTTTTGTGGACAGGGCTGGCCTTGGTACTGATTGTCTATCAAAAAGATACAAATGGATTGCTTTCCACAGGTTCTCTTGGACTCCATCCATACTAGGAATTGCAAATCAGCATTGGCCCAGGCACAGGATTGATCCCAGTTCGTGATGGAAATTCTGTCACCAGATGGAATTGGAATCAATCTCCTGCCTGGGGGAATCTCAACTTGCAAATCTTGGTCTAAACAGAGTCTTGCGAACTTTTAAACACTCCAGTCGTTTTTCTTGTTCTTTTATGAGCTGGTGTTAGATACTTATTACATTATTTTCCATCCCTCCCCAGTACTGCCCAGTCCACCTGTCTTAACGACCCTCCCAAGGCCGTGGCGGAGTTCAAGTTCCCAGAGAAACTCCCCGGGGAGCTGTACAATGCCGACCTGCAATGCAAGTGGCAGTTCGGGAACAGCGCGCAGCTCTGCATGTTCGACTTTGGCAAGGTGAGAGGTCAAGGTCATGTCAATGTCATGTAACGGAATTTGATTTCAGTCAAACCTGCCTAAGAGGACCACTCCCGGCTGATGAAATGTGGTCTATGTGGACAGGTGGTCATTATTGATAAGATTTTTAATGCTCGAATCAAGGGATAAACTATCACCAAAGAGTAGTTACATTGGCCAGGTGGTCCTTGTGTAGAGGTGGTCACTTGTTCAGGTTTGACTGTATATCAATGGCCGGGTGGTAGAGGTTGTCACTTGAACGGGTTTGATTGCATTATGAATCTAAGGAAAAAAATAAAACCACTCCTACAACTTTTGTTTTGCTTGTTTTAAGGAGTGAAGTTATACTTTTTCTAGCGTCAAATGTAGTGAGTGTGTGTACCCTGTGTTCAGTGTGTATTTTGTCTCCATCATGTCTGTAAATTGTTAAGGAAAGGTCTGACAATTGCTGTTCTGTGTGTATTTGTGTGTTATGTGTTTAGTGTGACGGGCAGCAAATTTGCCACGAACACTTCGACTATATAAAGGTAGGGCCTGGACAGTGTGCATGTACATGTATGATCGTTACATGTACGTGTACCTCTGTACAGGCAACTTGGCAAGATGGTTGTGTTGCCACCATACTTAACGGTAACCGTTGCTTTCTTGCTTTGGGAATGGAGTCTTAGGCTTTGTCCTTGCATGTTAACTTTGCCATCAGAAATTTTTGGCAATACCCCTGGCAGTTTCTTTTATAACTGCAGTTTGGAGGTGTACCAAACCTGAAGGGATGCTGAAAATGCTATTCTACCCTAGTGGCAGCTTATACTGTGCAAGTGCTTTCTACTGTGGTGATGCTTTCATAGTGAATAACATTTTTCTCTAGAGGCATCTCTTCAGGTAGAAAGATCTGGAGGATGATATTTTTGATTCCCCAGTTTTTCTTGTAGTTGCAGCTTCTATATCTTTTTTTTTTTCTTCTTCGGTGGCATTTCTTCTGGAAGATAACCGTGTTGAATACCCCAGTCCCTTTCGGTACAGGATATCTGCAAGGGTCTGTGGTGCCACCGCGGGGGCCGGCGCTGTGAGACCAAGTTTCTGCCTGCCGCGGAGGGGACGTCCTGTGGCCCAAACAAGGTGGGGATATTGTTTGTTTGTATTGTGTCTATGTTGAAGCAACCTTAGGGCCTAACACACAAGTTTTGTACAGTAAGTAAGTTTGAATTTTACAGTTAACGTTTGATGTGATCACACCCACTCTTTTCGATAAGTGTGTTGAGTTCTTTAAAGTTCTCAAGGTGTAGCTCTCCTCAAGCAGGGTTCCTTTGACCGCACCTGTAAGCAGTGAAATGTATTGCTGCAGTACAATGTGAACAGGTCAGAATGTGAACCCTGAAGAAGGTGACCGACGGTCTCCAAAACGTCTGAGTGAAAATAAAGCTGTAGTTGTGTAAAATGAGCCTCCTAATTCTTTGACATACCAACCTGATGATACTATTCACAGAGGGTTCATCTGGTTTATGTTCTATCTATGAAGACATCCTTAGATGAAGCTAGGTGCTCATTTACACCTTTGTCAAGTGGGGAAATAGCTTTTAAGTGCCTTCTAGGGATTCGAACCCAGAACCTTTAGATGTCAACAACCCTAACCCTAAGACCACCTTAATGATGTCATTATTCAACGCAGTGGTGCAGGATGGGCCAGTGTGTGGACTACGGGGACGATGGCCCGCCGGCGGTGGACGGGGGCTGGTCGCCGTTCTCGGAGTGGGCGCCCTGCTCGCGGACCTGCGGAGGCGGCATCACCTACAAGGAGCGCGACTGCAATAACCCCAGGTACGTTTGTTTGTTTGTTTGTTTATCTACCAGACAGCAGT
>NC_049984.1:2593167-2598226 GCF_000003815.2 Branchiostoma floridae
TTTTTGGCCTTTTTGATCAATACTGACCTACTCATTTTTTGACGGGTTTTTTCAAAGATGATATATCAGTAAATGGAATTGTGCATGATGATGTCATAGTGGGTCACTGTTGTGTAGAAGTTTGTATAGTTTCCTGTCCCAGTTAAGAGGCTTTTCGTTTAAACTTAAGGATAGATATTGATAACTGATTGATAAATACGCTAAAGGTATTAGCTCTGTTTTGCATATTTAAACACAAATAACATAATTGTTTTTGTGAACTGCAGACCGCAGTATGGTGGCGCATACTGTGTCGGGGAGAGCAAAATCTACCGCATGTGCAATATCCAGGTAAGAACTCTGCACAACACACACAACACACACTTTTCACTATAGTTTTCTTATTTATAGCAACAAAACCCAACCGACTTTTATCAAGGATATTAGCAATTTTCCATTTGTCAACACAAGACTGAAATATCTGCCCGACAAGAGGTCTACTTAATATGTTGGTCTCTGTGTGTGGTCGTTTTGTGACATAATACAGCAAGGATGAGTCCTCAAACGTGACTCTACTTTTTACTGGAAATCAACTCCTTATTCAAAGATTTTAGCAAATTTTAGCAATTTTTGCATTTATCAACAGCCAGACTGAAACGACTGCCTGACAAGAGGTCTACATGTCTGTAGGTCTATGTGTGTGGTCGTTTTGTGACATGATGCAACAAGGATGGGTCCTCGAACATGACTCAACTTCTTACTGGAAATGAGCATTCTATTCTATAAGATTGCAACAAATGTCAGCAATTTTTGCATTTATCAACAGCCAGACTGAAATGACTGCCTGACAAGAGGTCTACATGTCTCTGTGTGTCTGTGTGTGTCTCTGTGTGTGGCTGACTTTGGCTGCCCTTGTGCCTGTTAAGAGTCCATTTAGTCAGAACTAATCCCCAAACTGTGCTCAACTGTCCGGGAGAGTTTATAGGATTAAGTAAAGTTCAGAAATTTTAAGATGTTGATTTCCAGATGAAGAGTTGTCAAATGAGCTAGTATTTTGTGCAAAGGACAAATACATGATTGTTGTTTCTTTTAAAATATGTTGTAAGCTTCTTGTATGAACGAAATACAAAGGAGACGTACCTTTAACTTTACAGTAACACCATCGGAAAGGTTGCAAGTTTCTTGGTCCTGAAGAAGCTTGCTTATCTCACTTATTATCAAATCTGCTAATTGGTTGATGTAAGGACTCAAGTTGTGAAATTCCAATAACATTTCAACAATATAGTGTAAGCCTCAAAAACAAGTACATCTGGCCAGCGTTAATTGTTACTAAAAATAAACGAAAAATGGCTGTTTTGAACAAAAATATTTCAACCGACATATTCGGTAAATAGACTTAGACAAAACACACAGCCACTAATGATCGAATCTGTGTGTTTTTAATGTAGTTAGAAACAGCCAGAACCTGCAGGCAAAGTTATTTATACATGCAGCAAAATCATCAACCATTCGTTGAGTAACGATGTTGCTGAAATATCCTGACGTGGCAGCCTATGGTGCAGTTGTGAAAGAAGTGTCTGTTCATTTTTTATGAGCAGACAGACAACCTAATAGTATATTATTGTATATATATATATACATGTATGTCTAGCAGGTCTACCTAAAACAGCTTTGGAGGCCTCTAATTGCCCAAACTATCCTGACCTTGCACTATGCGTGTTGTCAGTTTCCCTAAATGGCCCGAGCATCATCCTGTGTGGTGGGTAAAAACTGCCACCAATTACTCCCAATTAGTCCATGTTTTACCTACATCGCTGCTTGAGAAAATAAAGAGACGTTTCGACAAGGATCAGCTATCATCACAAACCCAGCCTGAAACCTAGAGGCCTCCACGTCTTAATTACACGTTTGGTCGATTTCTTTCATCACAGAGTGGACAAGTGAGAAAATATGATATAGAAAAAGTTACCATATCCCAATCTTTAGCTGTTTGTCAGGATCCATAAACATTCTTCAAAAAAAATCTTGACTGGGTGTTGAAAAGACAGAGGCTTTTGTGTTGTCACTTCTTCTGAAATTGTTTGGTCCAAAAATCTTGAGCATCTACTTCAAATAAGTTTGAGGCCTGAAGAGAGACAGTCTGGTCTGACCTGATCTTAATTGGCTTGTTCGTTAAGTCCGTTTGGATCATTTTATCAGCGTGGAGTTTGCTTAGAATTTACTCGGATTTACCAGATATCCTTTTGGACTTAACTCCCTGGTAAGAAAAATATTCCCACCCATCTTGATTCACTACTACATAGCCATTCTTGTGAGAATAACTTAAACTTTTGTAAAAAGGTAATTGATGTACTGTATTATGTAATAGAATAGCTGGAGGACATTCAAAATCAATCTAGCTTAAAAACTTGATATGTGTTCAATTTAGTAGAAATCATTTAAAGTTGACTAATTTTTAACACAAAATTGGACTTACCCAACTTTTCAACGGAGACTGCAGTCCATTTTTGTTGGAAACTGCTAGTACATTTCAACTTTGCTTCACAATTTAAAAGATAGCATTTTAATTACATGAATGAGTAACCAAACTCTTACTTTTTGTGTGTAAAAGAAAGCTAATTGTGTATTCATAGCAGTTTACAATAGGGTTCTTCTACGCCAGTGTACACACATCCTTTCACCATTGTTTCCACCAAAGATGACAGACCAAGCCTCAGTGTTGTTCCAAGTGAAACCTCTGCAAACAAGAGGAAGTACTCTGGCATACCCATCACCCAGGTATCTGCTTAACTGGTCTCCCCATGGCTCAGACTAAAGCCGTAACCAAACAGTGGCAATCCCCTGTACTGTTAATGGTTGTGAATGGACTAGTGTAATCCTATGTTTCTGTCATGGCTTCCTTCGTACAGTGTGTATACTGGTGCAAAGCAGCAAAGTTTTCTTGTCAGAATGTAGATAGTTCAGGGCATGTGACACAGTCGTGGGTTCTCAAAGATGTCAACTTCCCTATTGTTTATGCCACCAAAAGCAGAAATGTTCAACGGTTATTATATGATCAGAATGTTTCCTGATACACTTTTCCTTGAACATAGGCATCAATTTTTGCCTCAAACACCGTTTCATTTCTGTATTATGTATATCCAAGAAGGTTTTTGAAATAAAAGTTTTGGTAAAGCACTTTTGCTTTGGTAGCAAAATTTGATCCATCAACTTTCACCCATGGCGCCCACCCGAGACAACTCCTGTCAGGCATGTCATAATTTCTGCCCACAGATTTCAGTTGAAGTTTGCTAAACAGGGATTTCTATTGTCACAACATTCTGAAAGTATTTTGAAACCAGTTTCACACTAATTTTTCTTTATTGAAAACCTGCTGTACTGTGACAGTGTGGTGGGTGGCCAGACAAAAGCCAGTGAACTTCACGCATCACCCGCTAGTGCAAAGAAGAAAAGCTTATTGTTTACACAAAAGATGACAGCGGAAGAATCATGCATTGTACCATGTTCAAATACTACATGCTCAAGTGCTTAACATTTGTTTTGATTAGCAGGACTTAATTTTGGTGATTTGTTTTAAGTGATCAGCAGCTTTGTAGTGAAGAGCTTTTTTCTTCTAAGCAGGTTTCTCAAGTTTTTAGATGATTTGTAAGAAAACTGACAATGTTTGACGAAATTTCCTTCCCTTAGATAAATTTTCCAATTTTACAGTAATGACAGAAGAGTGACAAAGTCACAGTGTGTTCTTAAACACTAGACAAGTTTGATTTTTAGAGGTTGTCATCACTTTTCCTCTGTCTTAAGCACTTGACTGCCACTCAGTAGGGGGCTTCCTTTGAAGTCTAGCACACCTGTGCTACCTGTAAGGTGTGCCATTGTCAGAGCTCACCTGGTCGGAAGAATAGGGAAATGACTCGCTCATTAACTTTTATCTGTCTGGTGACCTTTCTCTCCCCAAACTCATATTTTGTAAATCTATATGACAAAGTTGCTGGGAAAAAAATCCTCAAAAATTTTGTTTTTGCCAGTCTGCATGTCAATATGCTTGGAGGAAGTTCCGATGTCATTATGTCAAATAACCAAGCAAAAAGCCTAATGAGAACATAAATTTTAGATCGGCAATTAATGCACGAATGAATGAAGACATTTTTTTTTTCAAATTGATGCTCTTAAAAACGGAGTGCAGGTATGTTGATGAAGCAGAAGACAAAGTACAATTACAATTATGTAAGAATATGATATCTTGCTACATCTACAATACTTAATGTAAAATAGTATGAATAACGTTACAGGTTCAACTTCTCACTTCTTGAGACAGTAGTAATTATGTACAGACAGATGAATCTTTGAATACATGGTTTATCTAATTGCATAAGGAATATAATTTTTTTGTTAATATCAAAAACTAGCATACTGATCTTGTGATGTATAATTTAAATATATATCAATTTGCAAATCATAGATATGTAACTTGCAAGTTTTAGGACATAAGAGACATAAAAGTGTCCAGAGAAGAACAATTGTTCATTCTCAGCGATCCAAAAAAATAATTAGATTCAGAAAAGTCAAACAAGCTTGTACCTAAACCCCCCACGTGTTTACAATAGTCCAAGAAATACCCGGCTTATGTAAACATAACTGGGAGGTAAGGCAGCCGGTCGGAACCCGATAACAGATTTGCCGGCTTGAAGACTACAAGGCCAGTATTTCTAAAAGTGCAATTGCCCATGTGAGTGGATCATGTGCTTGCCTTCCCAGCCCTGTCCCCTTGTATATAAAGCGGGGCTTGAAATGCCGTGAGATACATGCACCTATTACATAATTGGAGATAAGTCTCTAATTTTTGACTGTGGGTACCTGTGCACCTAAATGATTGTGTAGGGTTTTGTACCTTAAGTTGCATTGTTAAACTTCATTTAAGTGCCAAAAAGATAGAGAAACTAAAAGAATGTTGTACTTGAAATTTCATAACTTTTAGGACAGATTCAACCTCTGAATGAGACCATAAACTCTGTATACAGATTTTGCTGACATTGTACTTTTATATAATGTCCCAAATTATTTCTTCATTTACATATCTAGG